>NC_056727.1:983518488-983795988 GCF_019279795.1 Protopterus annectens
ACCAGAAGGCTAGGCAAAGGGTATACCTTAGCATCAGGTCACATGACAATGGCCTTCAGTGTGGCTTAGGGGTGTAGTCCCTGGATTGGCTCACACAGGTGAGTATTGTTTTCACCATCCACTCATCTGGGTTACTATTGCAGGTGGCCAGTGCTGTGCAGTGCTTGCCATATATGTGTTCTATATTCCATAACATGGATGATGTCTGGGTTGTGCACATGTCCCACATGCATGTTCTGTGACATGTGGAAGTGTACCTGGGGTGTCTAGGGCATGCTGTGTGGACAGATTGTTATCATCTGATGTGGCATTTCTGTCCTCATGTGGTGAGAACTGGCTATGGAACTGAGGTTGATCCTGCACCTACGTTGACAGCATGATACAGGTATTCAGTGGTGTTAGTGGCATCTGTCCATACAGGGCATGTGTATGAGGCTTGGTATTTCCTTTGTGGGTTACATTTGCTGACTCTACAGTTGCTGCAGGGGTCCAGTGGGGAACATAGCAAAGGACCACTGTAAGCAATTATTTGCCTATTGTAAGGATGGAACAGGGTGCCACGTCCTCTGTAGTCCACTGCAATCACACCGTGGTTACTATCTGTGAGCAATATGCAGGGGACCACCAACATTGTGGTTGTTGCCTAGCCAAGAGACATGGGTGGAGAATGTTCTCTGGGTAATAGAAGGTTTGTCTATATTGTTCCCCAATCCATAATGTTACATGTAGGGGTATGGATTGTCTACACCAGCCTCTCTGCTGTTTGACATCTGTTGTCCTTGTAAGGTGGACATTGTGACATATGGTAGGTCCTCAATATAAGAAATTTGCAAAACCCGCTCCACAACGAGTCCTGTTATTACATAATCACAGTTACCTCCACACAAGATACTGATGACAAACACACACACCCACTTGCCAGTATTGACAGTCAACCCCATACCTAGCTATGTATTGTTACTACAGTGTACTACATTTATCGCACATGCCACAGAGCTTATAGGGCTAGTCTTTCCCCAAAGGTGTATTTCAAGGTGAATGACATCAGCAGGCTTGCCAAAGTAGGGCAAAGGAAAGTGTAGTGACTGTGAATGGCCTCAAAAGCATAGATCTCTACACACACAAACAGAGTCTCACAGTCGCCATGTCTGGGATTAGAACTCCTACCTAACACTATAGCATTACGCAGTAGGAGCACTCTCCATGGAGCTTATAGGGCTACTCCTTCCCCAAAGGTGTATTTCAAGGTGAATGACATCAGCAGGCTTGCCAAAACAGGGCAATGGAAAGTGTAGTGACTGTGAATGGCTTCAAAAGCATTGATCCCTACACACAAACACACAGAGTCTCACAATTGCTCTGGTTGGTATTTGAACCCCTACCTAACCAGTACATCACACTATAGCATTACACAGTTATAGCATGCACCACAGAGCATATAGGGCTACTCTTTCCCCAAAGGTGTATCTTAAGGTGAATGACATCAGCAGGCTTGCCAGAGTAGGGGAATGGACAGTGTAGTGACTGGCCTCAAAAGCATTGATTCCCCCCCACTCACACACAAAGTCACCATGTCTGGGATTAGAACTCCTACCTAACTAGTACATCACCCTATAGCATGACCCAGTTACAGCACACACCATGGAGCTTATAGGGCTAGCCCTTCTCCAAAGGTGTATTTCAAGGTGAATGAAATCAGCAGACTTGCCAAAGTAGGGCAATGGGGAGTGCAGTGTGTGTGAATGGGCCATAAACCATTCATCTGGAAGCACACACACAACACTCAGTCACACACAGGTTTACATTGAACAGGAACATGTATACAACTGCTAGATGAATAATGACTTGTACAGTCATGTTACGCAGTTATCACAAGCACCACAGATACTATAGTGCAGAGGGATACTAGACACAAATGTATATAGTGATAGACATTTGCACATCATGTGGTATTGGCTGATTGGTTGTGTGCTGGGTGGGAGAGGCCTCATGATGGGAAGCTCTTTGTCACTGTCTGTCACTCTCTTCCACACATCTGTGTTTGTGTATGTTTGGCCTATTATAGTGTGTTGTCCTTGGATATATGTGTGTATTCCTATCCAATGTGTGTGCAAAGCATGACTGGCATGCAATGTGGAGTGTGTGCACAAACATCTGTGACTAACAGATATGTATAGCCCACTGTTGTTGCCAGACACGGGCTTCATTTCTTAAGTGTGGGAGCATGCCCAGTATGACCTTTCAGTATTTTGTTGTCAGACATGGGCTTTGTTTCTCTAAGTGTGGGAGCATGCCCAGTATGACCTTCTGTATTGGATGTGTGAATCCATTCCAGGTAGGTTGTACTCCAGTGCAGGCATTTGTGTTCTACACCTACAGCTAGCAACCTGTTTCTGCAGGATATCTGTAGATCGGTTGACAATATGGGGTCACAATGGGCAAAGGGTAGTGGGATACTGTAACTAATTGTCTCTGTGCTGCTTCTGCTGCATGGTTTTGGTGTTAACAGAGATATTCAGACATATGTACTATTTTACACTGTGATGTTTTATGTCATCAACTACTTACAGGTATACATATTTGCTTGCGGTAATTTCCTGGGGAACACAAGATGAATGAAGCTGTGTCCAGTATTGTGGTCTGAAGCCTACATATTCTTGCACAATCATGCCATTCTGGAGGGGGAGGTGCAGACACTTGCTAATAGTTCTGTGTAAATGGTCCAGCACCTTGGTACTGTGGTGACTGAGGATCCCATGCTTGTACAACCATCAAAGTGACAGTATGACAATATCCTTCTGTGGTCATACCTCAGAGCTGTACAGATTCACACAGGTTACCCAGAGGCAGGGCTCATATTCTGGTCATTACCCCTTCACATTGGGGTTTACGAGCAGGTTTGTAGCCACCCATTCCTGTGTTTGCAGACAGGGATAGTATGTGCATACATCTGAGTTTCAGACTTCACACATTCCATGGTCCCCATGCTTCTACCCCCCCCCCCCGTTATTCTATCCTCTTCCAAACATTATGCAAATGTTATCAGATAAGTATCCCTATAGTTATCACATCATCCCAACAGTTTTTAGGGATTGGTCCACAGTTCATGCAGTAGGACATGGTGGACATGCTACTGGGATTTGTCAACATGGCCGTGTATTTGTGTTCTGTGGACTGTATTATGTTATTTGGGAGTCCATGAGAAAACATACATTGGTAGTACAGGTGAGACACAGGCCTTTGACAGAGGACTGTAGGGCATTTGGTACTGATGCAGGCCATCTGTAGTAGGCCGGTGCATTGTGTCACTCCTACAGTCCCAGGCTGCAAGCCACTATATTCCCCTGGGGTGACAGGGTAGGTGTGCAAGGTGTTAATGTCAATAGTTTCTGTCCTTATTGATCCATTGATGTGGATGCTGGCAGGATGCTGCTTACAGCTAGGGACACACCTACATGAGACACCTCTTCAGCATGCTGCATTCTGTGGCTATTCCCATACAGAGGTGGGGGTCATAGTGTACTCATTCCCAACAGCAGGGATAAGACCTGTGAGGTACCTGTGGCTGATGGTAGGGTGAGCTGGGTGCATGGGTGCTATGGAAATGACTTGCAGCTGACTCAGATATATGTGAGGCATTCCACTTATGCTGGCTTGTGCAGGGACATCAGCAGTTTCTCAGTACTTCACACCTGTGCCTTTTGTAGTCTGCCAGTGTTTGGCCAGGCATCAGTATTCCATACTACACAGCCAACTAATGTGCTGCTAACCTGTATGTACAATTCCAAAGGTGTGTACATTTGATAGTAATATTTTATACACTCTCTGTCTAGGGTACTTCTGCCTGTGTACTGTTTGTATGTCTGGACCCACATTCATGACATGTCCATCTTTCAGATGGTGACAGATATTATATCTGCACAATTAGTATGGATTACTGCTGGGTTTGTGTCTCGCTAGGATGCATTGTGTTTAGCACTGCAATTGTGAGAACTTGGCCCTGTCATCAACAGTATTGGCAACTGGCCACCAGGACACAACCCTCCATGCCTACATGCTGACCACTTTCACACAATATACAACACACAACAACCTAACACACAGAGCCCTGCATATTGTACACATGTTACAATTTATCCTGGTACTTTGGCCAGCTCAGGTAATCTGTGCTCCACTGTTATTATACCTACACATACATGTTACTACATTTATACATAGGACTGTGGGGGGTGCACATCCAACAACTGTAAACATTTGCTATGATTGTCCTGGTATTTCAGGTACTCCATTTCATTCTGTATTCTAACCTATCATGCAGACTAGAGGTATATCAGTGTACTACAGTTCTTAGGTTTTATTGGCCTACATTTCAGTTTTAGACTTCTTACCCTTCAGAATTAACATCCCACTGCCTGACCTGTTGTAGTCTGTCTCTGTAGGTCTGGAGGGGGGATGTTCTCCATAGCCATCAATAAGAGGCCTTAGCACAGCCTTTGTTTGTGTTTTTTTATGCCTGTCCTGCTGGCTGAAACTGTTGGGTATGTGAGCCTCACTGACATGTATGTGTGTGTCCTATGGACACACATTTGGCCCACCACATGTCCTGCAGTGGGTTTTCTCACTTTGTCTAGTACTGCCAACTATGTTGACTCCAGTATTTGTTAAGGATTTCATGCTGCCGATATAGGTGTCTACTATCTGCTGCCATCACATTCAGCCACCTGATTCCCCAACATGCTCACATCCATAACATAGATACAGGTAGCAGAACATACTGCTACATTCAACTATTGATAGTGGCTGTGCTAGTATTGAGGATGGTGCTGGAGGGCTGACTATGTTGGATGCACATAGTATACTCCCTATATATGGTTAAGCACAGGTAGAGTCATGTTTGGCATTCCTTTTACTGTATGTGCGAGTCAGAGTGAGGTGTCATTCCCTGGGTTCCTACCATGTCAGTGTATGTGCTATGCATTGCCTCTTTGCCAAGGCCTGGGCATACTGGGCATGCCTCCTTCTGCCTATTAGGGCAGGCTCAGATTGTTCCTTTTCTGAGTCACTTTGTGCCTGTGCCAGCCTTGGCAATGGTGGGGGGCTGTGTGGCCCTGCCCCATGCTGTTCTTGCTGCAGCTGTTTCCTCAGGATCATATTGTGTATCATGGCACATACAATGACAATTTGGGCAGATGTAGCTGGTGAGTACTGCAAGGCTCCACCGGATGTGTCCAGGCACTGGAACCATGCCTGGAGCATCCCAAACACACACTGTATTATGATTCTGGTCTGTGCATGTGCCTCATTATGGAGTTCTTGTTTGGGTGTGTGTGCATTTCTGATGGGTGTCATCAGCCACGGCTCCAGTGCATAACCAGCATCCCCCACTAGGTGGCCATATGGGATGCCTCATTAGCAAATCTCTGGTAAAGCTGCATCATATGTCAGATGTGGGAGTCGTGATAGCTTCCAGGGCTGCCAGCAAATACATTCATTATAATGCCCTGGGCATCGCACACAACCTGGCAGTTGATGGAGGGGAAGTCCTTTCAGTTTATGTAGACTCTACCCCACTCGCCAGATGGTACTTTGATATGTATGTGCGTGCAGTCTATAGCACCCACTACCTCAGCGTATTCTGCTATTTGATGGAAGAGATGCATATTGCTGGTCAATGCCTCATGGGTGTTGAGGAAATATATGTGCTCATCAGCATATTCTGACATGGCATCCAGGAACTAGTGGAGTACCCTGGATGCTGATGCCTGTGAGATCCCCTTGATATCCCCAGTTGGCCTTTCGAAGGTACCTGTGGCTAGTATTCTTAAGCCTACACATACCTTGGCATCCATTGGGATGGTTTTCCTTCTGTTAGTTCTGTGTGTGAGGCATGGCTGGCACAGCTCAACATTTTGCTGTAGGATGTCCCTGTCCACCTTGTAGCGTTCCACTACCTCCAGCTCATGTAGCCCCTGGTAGGTTACCCTGGGTCTGTACACTCTTCTCCTTCTCCTCACTGTGGGTTGGTCATCAGCATTCTCATCCTCACCACCTTCAGCCTCTTCCATGTGTTGATTTATGAGAGCAAAAGCAGCCCCTATAATGTTTTTTTGCTTTTATTAGGTAAAATTTCCACGTTTGTGTACACTGGTGGTGTACAGTTTGTGGGAAAAAACAGAGTGAAAGGTGATTGCATAGTTTATAGTAGTGTGCTGTGCTGGGCTGGGCTGCTGCCTGTGTAATTGGCTGATTCTGATACATTTCACCTGCCAGCTATGCTAGTTCTCCTTGATTACCTTCCTACAGCTGTTTTCCCTTTCCATTGCCTTCCTGTTTAAGCCCTGAGGCACACTGCACAAACCCTGTGCTCAGTTGTGAACAGAGCTGCTATTTCCTGGTTTAATTTTGGGCAATGTAAACACTGCTAGGCAGCTTCAGACACACCCCCTTCCTTAGCTCTGCTAAGCTAAGGACAAACCTGAGCCACAGAGCTCCAATAAGCTTACAGTATGCCTAACACATCCCTTTATGATGTCAGTTAACTCTTAGGCTTGCACCATAGTTTTCCTGCACCTACATGGTTAGGTGCTGGCTAGCAGTGAGGGGAAATCTGTGATTCAGTGTCATTCCCCTCATTTGCATAGAATTGACTGCTAATGCCTAGTTACAAGTCTAACATTGAGCATTCCCCCTTAGCAACCACTATTCAGTGGCCTTGTTGTCTTTTGCCTGCCATTGAGTATAATGGCAAAATTGTGATTTTTCCTAAAAAGCTTTTTTCAAGGTTTTATTTTTATTTTCAAGCCGATCCCATTTGCACGCTGCTGCCCTATGCTTAAACGGCCCAAAATCAGTCCCCCCAAAAATAAAAGTTATTTTTTGTTATTTTGAACCTATTTTCCATGCCATTGGCCATATATTTGGCCATTGGCATGCCTTCCCCATTATATACGCCCTTTATTTGGAGCTGTCATGGCTCCGTTTTTTAGTTTGCAGAAATGTACTTGGTTACTAGCCGAATGCATTTCTGCAGGTTACACTACTCCTTCACAGATGGCTGCCAGCTTCCTGGATTGCTAATTCACCTCATTTGCATCGTTTTCACCTGCAAATGGGGTAATTAGCATACAGGAGCAGTGTCCGTGCAGGAATAGTGCAGGAGCACTTGTGCATGTTCTGGGAGCTTGTTCCTGGATCTCTCGGTGGCCATATTGCCTCCAGCAGCTCTTGCACTATTCCTGCATGCCATGCAGATCTTGCTGAATCCCGAGGATTGTTTTGGCATTTCTGAACAACAAGCAAACTTCTCTTCCTGTGCTGTAATAACATAAAACATATGCACTCCTTATAATCAGAATCAGAATCAGAATCATCAATACTTTATTGATCCTGAAGGAAGTTGCTTATGTTATAATTTTAAATATCATGTGACTTGTCCAGTTACTGCAGCAAGTCAACTGAATTCCTATTTCGTTTTCCAGAGCTACGAAAATGACAGATGTAAAATGGTAATTGTTGTTTTATTACTAATATGATGATCTTATTTCAGCAGTCCTTGTACCAGCTGGGCATAATATTTTGTGGGTGAAGGTCAAGCAGCACCTTAATTCTGATGGCCTTTCATGCAGATGTTTTGCAGATATTGCTTACAGCACTTTTCTAGAAACTGAGTATTAAACACTTCATTTTGACAACGTTAATAAGTGAGACATGATGGACATTCCAGTACAGAAATGAATATACTCATTCTATAAAAAATCTAACAAAGAAGCATTCATATTGAATTTTAACACACTAGTCAATGACATATGGCTTAAATAAGGGAACTGTATAAACTAGCCCTAAGGGTATATATCTTTGCCAAGTTCCACTTTTGGAACCCTCTGCCTTACCTCAACATCTATGCAGATCTCAACAGTGGAACCTCTGTTTTCACAGATCTTACAGGCTTAAAGTAGAATGAGAGAGTAAAACATGTTTGCAGAAAGAGGTAAAACCTCAACATTATATACAAAAGTTAATGTAATCAGTTTTAAACCATTGAATTTCTTCTTTACTTCTTACTAATTTATGCTACAAGAGGTCACATGTCTGACATCATCAGGAGACAAAGATTTCTGTAGCATGCCTGCATGTACAGAATATTTTAAACATAATGCAATTCATTTAATTCTAGACATATGTATAGACACACACACACGAACAGAGACACACAAATATGCCCAGATGTTATATGTCACAGACATGTCATGATCTAAAATATTCTCAATGATAGCGTGACACATCCACCTGCTGGGGTGCAGTGCTCATGAACAATGTCACTGACACTATCTTCTCAATGAGTCCAACTTATCAAAGTGACAGTCCTGTCAAATATTTATTTACTGAGTGTGTGTGTGTGTGTGTGTGTGTGTGTGTGTGTGTGTGTGTGTGTGTGTGTGTGTGTGTGTGTGTGTGTGTGTGTGTGTGTGCGTATAGAGGGAGAGATATATGGTTCTGTCTAATATAGAAAATGCCTGTTACATAAGACTGGTGCTGGATCAACACTCGGAATGTGTACGCGGATAGAAGGATACCATATAAAGGTGCAACAGGTGTGTGGTTGTCAGACTTTCAGTTCTGGGTGGCACTTATTCCAAGGCAAGTATAATATAAGGGTCAGTTCTATATGTTTTGGGAGTGCCCTGGGCTTACTCACTATGTAAGGACTGTTCTGGTGTATGTCTCTGTGCGTTAAAGTGCATGGATATTAAATGGTATGTTTAATATGTGTCGTGTGTGTGTGTGTGTGTGTGTGTGTGTGTGTGTGTGTGTGTGTGTGTGTGTGTGTGTGTGTGTGTGTGTGCCTGCCATTGTACGTGTTTATTAAGCATTCAGTCTTTTGGAATCTCACATTTAGAAATGTCAAGGACAGGAGTTTGCTTGGGCTATGTAGTACAGTAGTACAGATAGTTTGGTAGTGAGGTGTAATGCTTTTGAAAGACATGCATGCAATACTAAATCATCCACTCCACAGTGATTAACATATAGTCTGTAACATTTATTGATTGAGCATTTTAGACTCCTTGCATTCAAGCAGTGTGGGACAGAGGACATAGGTATATATATATATATATATATATATATATATATATATATATATATATATATATATATATATATATATAGATAGATAGATATTAATTAATCAATTAAAAAATAAACTTTCTTGTATCCGTGGTTAATTGTCTCACTGATTTGAGTCACTTACAGATCATAAAGCAGGTTATTTGAGGCATAGTTGTTCTATTTAGCCTTTTTTATGGAGTACTTTTGTACCTGTGAGAGGTGAGTATGGCATAATGGTTAAGGTATTCACTTCATAGACAATGGATTTGTTTCTGTCCTTGGGTTATTGTCTAGAATTAAAATGGCCCTTTAGGGCTGCTAGCCTATTATTTACCTATGAACCAATGAACCACAACACAACATTAACCTTTTATGTCAGACATCTTTTGGACTCACTTATCTGTTTGCTCATTCCCACTTTTCTGAATTATTTTGGTAGAATGCTCTTTGTGGGCCTCTGGTCTAGGTTTTCTTTCTTCTCACTTCTTTTATGGTCTTAATGTTTATTTTCTTCTCTCTCTCTCCAGGTGCCATGGCATTTCTAGATAAGCTGAAGGTATGACTGGAAGATTTTGTTGCAAACCAGGTCCCTTTATGAGGGGACTACTGGGGAATTCGCAAACTCTTCTGACATGGCAAGTCCTTGAACAGCCAAAGAAAGGGCATTCAAGGGTTCTCAGATGTACAAGCTAGATGGTGTCTGTATGGGAAAAAGGCCTTATTAGAGGACCTGTAATGATACTTCAGAGTGGCTACAATATAATCTCAAGTGGCAGTTTTGGATTCTGAGCATTAAGAGGTAGTTAGCTAAGGTAACAAAAATCCTGGGGGAGCAGCAAGGGAAAGTGCTATACAGGGAAGGTGGAGAAAAATACACTGCAGCATTTTTAGAAACATTGTCTGAAGATGGAAGTGCTGGGCTTTTTCACCAGGTCATTAAGAGAGTCATTATTCCTCATTGCTAGCAGATAAGCTTGCAAGTGAAACAGAGCCCCTTAGGGCTAAAGATATTTCAACTGTCTCCTTCTTCTCTATAACCATTAGTCACTTAGGTGGCTTAAGTTACTGCAAGCTTGGGTCAGATAGTGGTTCCTTCTTCCCTGTCTCAAGGACTACCATTGAAAGCACATATTCCTCTAGCAGTAGAAGAAAAAAAAATGAAAGGTGATGTTGTTAATGTCCTTGATTTAAACGACTCACGGGGCTATCAGCATATTTTGGAACACTGATTGTGGGGGTGCACAGGATCAAAGCATTTAATGGTAGCCTTAATGGCCATTGGTTGGAAACAATCTAACAAAATCAAAGTCTGCAACTGGAATAACTGGGTGATGAGATTCATATATTTCATGGCAGTCAAATAGAAAAGGATATATCACTAGCTGTGCCTCTGCTTACTTACTTTCTTAATATTAGGGACGCCTATCATTTTAGAGGTGGCACAATCTGGTTCTGGTATGACTAGAAGTTCAGCCAGCTGAATTCCATTAGCAAGACATTAAAATGTGAAGAACGGCACCCAGACACTTTGCTGATTTCTATACTAGATAGATCATGGGCTATAACTTTGGTTGGTTTTGAAGACACCAGAAGCAAACATATGGTCTTTCTGGATGTTCAAAAAAGGCATAGGCACCTTGTTTGCCTGAAGATTTGGTTATGTGTGATCCACCTATGGGAAAAAAACACCTAGAAGTGAAATGTTGGGACAAAGAGAGCCAGTCTCGTACCTCCTCTGCCAAAAAAGCTTAACTCCAAACCATCAATGTCTGACCTGGAGTATGTGACCCAGTTCACACTCCCATTAGGGACAGGTGAGGGTGACAGATTTTGAGGCTTTCAGCAGAGGTAGCAGAGCCCATTCCCCATTAATATTACCCACCTTACATGCTTCCTAAGATTATATTTGGACTTTTCAGTGAAACAAGAGGTCTTGGAAGGCATTTCTGTGGGTTTTCATTGAAATCATCAGTCCTACCCTCAACCAAATTGTATAACAAATTAAAATCAGTTAAAAACAGAAAACCATTTTTCAAGAAGCTTATCATAACAGCTCCTGACAGGCAGAGTTTTGGGTCTTTTTGAAATTCCCCCTTCATGGCTTTCAGGGTGTTCCCTCTTAGTTTGGTACTCAAGAAGAAGTTAGGAGAATTTGCTTTATCTACCATTTATCTTTCCCCCAGGGAACTCTGTGAATTATGATATCTTGAAAGAAGACACAGTCATTCCATAGTCTTCACTTGATGATACTATCACTGTCATTAGGAAGTTTCCTGACCCCTGGCAGGACAAATTGGACACTGAGGCAGTGTTCAATTTACTTTGTATCCAAGAGGGGAGTGGCACCTTTTAGGAATATTTTTGAAGGCAAATTATTTTTTAGATAGTAAGCTCAGCACAGCATTGCAATGGTGCTGATAGCAAAGGGCTTCCCACCAGTCAATAGACCACTATCTAGACAATTTCTTGATTATGAGTTCAAGTTCTGATTGGCCCAAAGAAGGATTTGACCTTTTCATCCATCTCTTTCAGTAGCTTGACTTTCCTTTGGCTGAGGATAATGTACTGAGCCCATCTACATCCTTTATTTTCCTTGGACTGGAAACTGATATGGAATTTTTTTGTTTTCACTTTGTGCAGTTGAAGCTGTCTAAGATAAGTAGCACTATATGGAAATTTCTTAAGGCCAGGAAGGTAAGTATCGTGGAAGTCATGGTGCTCTTGGGTCTCCTCAATTTTGCTTTCAGGTTCATGATACCTAGCAGAGCTTTTCCACAGCTCTGATAAATCTACTTGCGTTTATATCACATTATCGAAAGATGAAAATAGCGAACGCTATTTCATCGAATCTAAAATACCTAAACCACATAATATCGAACATTCAGAACAGCAAATTTCTTCCTTGGGAAAAAATTTGCTATTCTGAAACACATACACACAACACAAGCACACCTACAAAACATCAATACACACACATACACTTATAATCCTACAACTAACCCTACACTAAACTATATATACACTACTATATATCCACTTGAGAGGTTAGCTCTAGAAAAATTGTGTCAGGATTCTACTTTGAGCTTTAGACCAGCAGACAAAGGTGGATGTCTTGTAGTTATGGACTATACATTTTACAAGTATGCAATGTATACTATGCTCAATGATCCATTGATTTATATTCCACTTACAGTGCAACAGCTTGAACAGTCTATTAGTAGAGTGTATAAGGAATTGTTTGAATGCTTGCAGCTTGGACATATTAGCATTGATCTTTTTAATTATTTTATTATACAAGAACCAACATTGCCCACTATGCAGGGCCTCCCTAAAATACATAAGCATGCCAGTAAACCCCCTATGAGACCAACAGTAGCTGGAAGGGGTGGTGCACTGAACCCCTTTCCGTCTATGTTGAATAACATTTGAAACCAATCCTAGCTAAGAGCTGTTATATTTTAAGGACACTGAACAGTTCCTTAGGGACTTATTTGCTCACATACAAGTTAAACCACCTGTTGCTGGTTGCACTATGATAGCATTAGATGTGAAATCCCTTTTTACGTGCATATCCAATAATACAGGGATAGAGATGCTGGGAGACTATTTAAAGCAGGATGGCACTTATGAGATCCATAAGATAGATTTACTGTGTATGCTTATGGAACTTATTCTTGACAATAACATTTTTATGTTTGAAGAAGGTATTTTTAAACAAAGGGATGGCGTAGCTATGGGCACTTCTTGTGCCAATAGCTACGTCAACCTCGTTATGGCAAAATGGGAGGAAATGCTTATCATACCTCAGCTCAAGTCTGGACAGGTTGTTTTTTATAGGAGATTTTGTTGATGATCTTTTCCTCCTGTGGGAGGGTACTGGTGATGAGCTGTCTCAATATCTTGGTCAACTCAACAGTAGTACTGACTTTCTTAGGTTGACAGCCAGTAGCTCTACTGTAAGTATGGATTTTCTTGATGTTAGGATTACCAGGGGACTTGATGGCGCTTTTACTTCTGAAATCTGTAGGAAAAGTTGCCATAGGAATACGTTTGTCCACAGACAAAGTATGCATACTGGGCACATTTTTAACAATGTTGTGATAGCACAGATGTTAAGAACATCCAGAATGACAGTGGGTGACTCCACCTTGTCTTGTGAATTGAAACATATGGAACAGCGTTTCCTTGAGAGGGGTTATAATGAGAAAGAAATTAGCTCGGTTACAGCTCGAGCTTATACATCTAGAACTCAGGAGGGTAAGCCATATTTCTCTTCACCCACTCAATTTTGCAAACAGAAAGTGACCAACTGTAAACTGAGAGTACCAGTTACTTATGCCAGCAGCATTGGATTGTTTTTTTTTTAATTCTCTTTATTGTTTTATTCAACAAAAATAACATACATCAAACAATAACAATATCTGCATAAATAACAAGAACACACAGACCCCTAAAAACTATGTACATTTATACATTGCCCACCTATGTAGAGAGAGAAAAAAAAAGACAATATAACATTTGGTAACACTAGAGGAAGCATGTATTCAGACTAAAATAAGTTCAAAAAGTATTCTCCAAAAGTCATTAAGAAAAGGTTTGTGATTCATGTTGTAGAATAAGTATTTGTGTGCCTTGAGGTGCTTAATAGCTAGGATCTTGAACCCTTCCCAGGATACTATTTGCCTATTTTTCCAATTCAGGGAAACATAATATTTAATTAACATAAAGATAGAGATCAATACTCTGTAGTTCCTCTCAGGTAACCCTGGAGGTGGGATATGGAGAATAGTAAATTCCCAAGAGAGAGTAGACTTTTCGTATCCAATTTTCTCCAATAGAACTCTCAAGGCACACCATAACCTGTAAGTACATTTGCAACTCCAGAAAACATGTAATATATCATCTATTTGATTAGGGCAAAATTGACACTGAGGGGCGTAGTTGGGATATATTTTATTAAGTATGTCGGGAGTAAGATACACATTGTTCAGTATCATGAGTTGAGTATATTTAAGTTTTTTTAGGGGTATGAACCTGGAACTAATTCTTATGGCCTTAGAAATCTGATTATGGGTAATAGAAGGATTAAGTTTTAGCCAAGAATTGGAAAAGATTAGTTTCTTATGTGTTTTAAGTGCCATGATAGCTTTATAGGTATTTGAAATATTTTTTTTTTACTAAGAAACAAGTTCCACAATGTTTTACAGGTTGAGATATCCTTATCCAATACCAAGGGATTCTCCAAGTAAATATGCACTAATTCTCTGATCTGTCTTAAAATGATTGTATATTTTTTAGATAAATTCAATTTGGTTCTTAGCTCCGATATAGACTTCTGTTTAAAGGGAAATAGATTGGAAATAGAAGTGTACTTGAGAAGGGGGTATTGTTCCAGATTTAGCATGTGCCCATTCATTCTTAGGTTAGAGTTAAGGTGTAGTGGTTGCAGAGTATTAAAGGAATGAATTATATTCAGGGAAATGAAAAGATTTTGAAGTGTCCTTATACTAACTTTAATGCCTTTTAATAATTTAACATTGCCCAAATTTTCTTTGTTCAGGAAAGGTAACGCCACTGGGTTCATGTTTAAAGATTTAACATAAGTATTATAAAGGATGACCCATGCAGGGGCCAAGGACAGTGGATCTTATTGTAGGAGGCAATATTTAGAATTCTACTTCCATTGATTATTTCATAGTACATTTTAAAGTCAGGTAAACCCAGTCCTCCCTGTTCCTTGGGGAAGGTAAGTCTCAAATAACTAATTCTGACTGATTTGGGGGCCCAGATACATTTTGAAAGAAGAGATATAATATTTCCAAAGAATTTATTATGTATTATAGTCATTGATGCATTAAATATATATAAAAATCTGGGAAGAATGTTCATTTTAATGATAGCCATCCTGGCCAGAAAAGGAAGCTTAAGTTTAGCCCATCTGTTTAGGTAACCCCGGATATTCGACCAACATTTTATCATGTTGTCCTGATATTGAGAGGAGTTCCCTTGGGAGAAGGATATCCCAAGATATTGAAGTTGTTGTTTAATGCTTATACCTGTGTTAGCGAATATATTGGAGGATGGGGAATAAATGTTTATCGAAAAAATTAGTGATTTATCCCTATTAAGTTTGTAGTTTGTCAGGTTAGAGAAGGAACTGATGGCAGATACTATTTTAATCGGATCTGATCCAGGGAGCGTAAAGTAAATGTTTAAGTCATCTGCGTATGTAGAGAGATATAGTTTAGTGTTAAAAATACTAGGTGTGTGATGAAATGTTTTCTGTTTGATCAAAAGGAATAATGGTTTGATGTAGAGGTTGAATAATAATGGGGAGAGGGGGCAACCTTGCCTAACACCATTGAGAATTTTAATTCTATTAGATATCTGTTTATTTATTTATTTGTAAAATGGTGTATGCACTAGAATATAGGGTTTTAATTGTATTGATATAAGAGTTTGGTAAATTGTAAAAAGGGAGACTACTGAATAGGAAGTCAGAGCTGATACGATCAAAGGCCCTGGATACATCAATTGCTAGAGCATAAAGGGGAGTTTTATTTAAGGAAGAAAGAGAGATCATGGCTTCCAAAGACAGGGTGTGGTCAATAGTTTGTCTGCCCATGATGAATCCAGACTGTTCTGGTGAAACAATGGAAGAAATAACTAACTTCAGTCTGTTAGCTAAAATGATGGCCAAAATTTTCATATCAATATTAACAATAGAAATGGGTCTATAATGCCAGGGGTTTTTGGGGTCATCATTATGTTTTGGTATAAAGATGGTTCTAGAAGCATTCAGGTGTATATCCTTAAAACCAAAGGTAATGATATTGTTATACAAAAGAAGCAATGCTTTAGAGATTTTTGAAGTAAAAGATTTATAAAATTTTGCCGTAAACCCATCTGGACCAGGTGATTTATTAGGTTTAAGGCTACGTAGAAATTTCTCGGTCTAGAAGTTTAGTTTGATTCTCAGTCAGTTTAGGGAAGGTTAAATTGTTATAAAAAACCTGTAACTCTTCCATATTAGCAGAATTTTCAGTAGGGCCATATAACTGAGAGTATAAGTTTTCAAATAGTCCAATAATCTCAGTAGTACCCTGATATTCCTTCACCTGATGTGAAATTTTGGAAATAAATGGAGATGATTTATTCAGGTTTATCACTCTGGCCAGGAATTTAGAGGGAAATTGAGCCAGATCCGAGTAATTTGCTAAAGATTTAATTTCATGGAAGTTAAGGTCGTCTGCTTGCATAGATAAAAGTTCCTTTTGCAGCAGAAACATTTGTTTTTCTAGCTCAGAAGTGTGTTTTTGTTGAATTTCGGTTTCTATCTTATGGAGCTTAGAGGTAATATCTGTTTCCTTCTTGTTGAGTAGTTTCTTATAGTATGAGGCTTTATTTATCAGAAAACCTCTGATCATAGCCTTGGTTGCAGCCCAAGAGCAGTCTAATGCAGTCTGCATGGAGTTACTGGATTGGAGAAATTTGTCAAGATAGAGCTCAACTTGTGAGAGGATTTCTACCTTCTTAAGAAGGTTAGGGTTTACACGCCACCAAATAGCTATGTTCTTTGAGGGTCTTATGTCCTGCAATTGAATAGAGAGAGAAATCTTTGAATGATCGGAAAGGCTTCTGGGGTAACTGGAGAAAGAAATATCCAGGTAGCTGGAGGACGAGGAAATCAGAAAAAAGTCCAATCTAGACCAGCTTTTAGCACAGTTAGAGAAAAAGGTGAATTTGTTATTTTTATGGGTGGTTTTAAGAAAGATATAGGGATCGAAAAGATTAAAGTCATCCTTCAGTTCCGATAAGGAAAGGGTTGCAGAGAAATTAAATTTAGCCTTAGTATTTGTCCTATCATTTTTTGGATCCTGTAGTGAGTTCCAGTCACCCCCAACGATGTAGTAATGATTAGGAAATAAAGCAAGTAATTTATGAATCTGCATAATGAAATTTTGCTGACCTGAGCATGGGGAATAGATGTTTATAATTAAAATAGGTTTGTCAATAAAGGAGCACGTTGTGACAAAATAACACCATCTACCATCAATATCCGAGTCACATTTTACTATGTCATATATAAATTTATTTTTAATTATAATAACAACCCCTGCGCTATTAGATTTGGCCCCAGAAGCTATTATCTTCTTAATCCAAGGCCTTCCCCTGTCTTGGTCCCATTGATTGTCAAAAAGATGGGTTTCTTGGACAAAAACAATGTTAGATGTGGATTTAAGAGTCAGATGCATAAAAAGTTTTTTCTTATTGGTATCTTGTAGCCCTTTAATGTTCCACGATTCTATATCCAACATTTACATACAAACCTAAGTAGTTAAGAGAACGGTGAAAGATGGAGAATATACAATTGTCTATCATTCTTAAATGATGGAACAAAAATGAGTGGGCAAGTATAAAAAAAAACCCTTCCTGCTTTAATCCTGTGCCTAACCACCACCCTCTAAGCCCGGAAGGGGCTGGGATATTAAAGAATAATACAAAAAATAGTAACCTTTTATGGCATTTCTTGGGTCTCCCCCAAGTGGAGAGACAGACAAATCCCAGAAATTTATTCCTCAAACACCAGAATCTAAAATGCATAACAATCCCAAGCAGTACCAAAATACACTCAAAGCTCAGCTATAATAATGTTCTGAGCATATGCTTGACCAACTATAAGTGTGACAGTTAAGTTAAGCCAAGGGGGTTGGCACATCAGGTTTAATTAGTATTTAGCTTAGAGTTGCACTCTTTATAAACATCCTACTGTCATGTAACTGCCACTAGAATCAGAAGGGGAGAAGCAACTATCCCCACAGTAACAATTAAATCTTGTAATACATGTATAAACTATTAGTAAATGCTATAGTCCTCTATCCCGAAAAAGAAAAGGAAAAAGAGATTAGCATATTTCTACCGGCTTACTGACAATCCTGATTTTGAAAAAGCCATTTGTGTGACTCCGATAAGAATTCCTAAAATGAGAAAGGTACCCAAGCAGCTTAATCCTATCAATCAGAAAATACATCCGGTGCTCTGGTATGATGGCACCTTCAAACCCTATCTAGCTAAGAAGAAAAACTCATACTGACCCAGTGGCAACATGAAGATTGTCCCATCACGTCTGAAATAAAAATAATAAAAACTATTACTCATCCACAAAATGAAGTTAAGAAAAACGCATAAGAAATATCAAAAGTTTCTACCTTTAGGTGTGATAAGTACCCTGAGTGCCATATGTTGCATTAAACATCTGCCATCTAGCGAGAAATGCGGTATAAGTATGAGGACATGAACCGAATACTGGTTAATAAAATCGAAGTAACTCAACTAAACAATGAGCTTATTTCTAAGTGCGGGGTCAATAGAAAGGATCTGAGTGGCTTGGTTAAACCTTCATGTGATTAATAAACAAAACAGTCACCAAATATATAACTAGGCACAAAGAGCCAGCTACAGAGCTCAATGTAGTAAATTGCCTCGTCGGTTTTCCTGTCTGTTGTGGTTGGAAATTAGGAACTACTTCAGTGCACCTAAGAGTGCACATACTTTGTCTGATTAAAAGAAATGTTAGTGACTTTTCCTGGCCAAAAGCTAAACCAATTGCTCTAATACATGTGCTTTACAACAAAAATAAAATCTGCACTCTAATATTTCACAGTGTGCTAACAACACAGTGACCAAGCATAATGAGCAAAATGGCTTATACAGTTCATAAAGGTGAAGTAAGCACTCTGTACTTGTATTCACATTAAACAAGAGGGTGATATATGATTAGTCAATACTTCCTCTTACATACACAAATCAGAAAGTTACTCACAGGATCATCAAGATAGTAAATCACATATTAGTGAGGCAGCTTATTTATATATGTGCACCGATTCAAGTCACTATGAAATAGTTTGCATATTCTTAAATGGAATGCTTTGCAAATTTGTACTTTAAACAACCGGGCGAGAAGCTTTGTTTTATAATAACCGACATTAAGGTGTAACACTTCTTATATGAATCATATAGCAAAGTCTGAAGTATTGGAACAGTTGAACAAAGTGCTCAAAGAGCTCAACCTACATGAATTATGTCCACATCGACTGTCCAGAAGAGCAAAATATCCGATTAATGAAAAATTAGGCTCCTTATCTCTCGTTAGTTGTCTGCTGACGATGCAGGGCTTCTCGAGTGAGTGGAGCCCTAAAACGCAGACAGAGCTGTTGTAAAGCAATCCAGTAAAAACATAAGAGCAGTATCACTTTAAGTAAATGAAAAGGATCATGGTAGAAGCAAGGGTGAAAGTTCCTGTGCCTAGCAACCAACATGGAGGATATTTAGCCTTGCGACTGCATTCAGAAGGGAAAGCGTGATACAGCAGGACTGCAAAATGGCCCCTTTCGACACCGAGACGATCACCGTTCAGTACATCGGACAAAAACAATCCAGAAGCAAGACCAGAGGAACATTTTGTGGCTAGCAATCATGCGATGCATAGTACTTTAAGTAAGTTAATGTTTTATATAGCAGGACCAGGACTTTCTTTATAAACTTGATCGAATATTGTTGAGGCTTCCTTGGTGTTCTGAGCAGATAACTTGGATCCTAGGTGATGAAAAATCAAGGTATTAGGATATCTAATTTGGAATCTTATTTGTTTCTTAATTAAGTAAGCACAGAAAGGAGCAAGCTTTTGACGTTCCAACCTAATCTGAGAAAATAGATCAGATGAGAGAGATATTTTAGCTCCATTCCATTCTATAAACTTTTTGTTTCAAGCCGCTATTAGTAGTTTGCTTACATGTTGATAATTAAGTATTTTCACATAAACGGATCTCGGCTTTGTTTTGTCATACGATGGTCTAAGGGCTCTATGGGCTCTTTCAATTATTATCTGGTCAGAGAGAGGAGATTTATCCAGGAAAATGGAAAGGATTGCAGATATGTTTTCCAGCAATGCAAGGTTGTCTATATGTTCCGGTATGCCTCTTAGGATAATGTTGTTGCGTCTGGACCTAGCTTCTAGGTCCACTAATTTCTGCTGCATGTCCAGAATACTTAGGGCACTAGACTTTTGTTCTTTCTGTAGTTCAATTTTGATCTCGTTGTCAAAAACCTTAGCTTCTGTTTTGTCAATTCTAGTGAGTATTCTGTCAGTTGATTCACTGAAAGTTTTAAGCTGCTGTGAGAAGCTTTGGATTGCAGTTTGGATAGGCTGCAGGGCCAGTTTTAAGTCCTCCATGCAGGAGGGATCAGATTTCACTTTAGCAGGTGATTTTGTAGTTTCCTGTTGCTTGGCTGTTCTAGCCCTTTTAGAAGTTGCATCTTTCTCTGGCGATGAAATTGCCGAGAATTTAGCTTTAGTACTTTGTGTTTCCATGGAATCAAGTTCTTGTGACATATCAAAAGGAAAAATTAAAAATTCCTTTTCTATCTTTCTTCCTTCTAACTCTCTTATTTTCAGGTGAGTGTAGGCCCCAGAGTCCTATGCCACATGGACAGCCGGGAGCAGAGAGGTATGCACACAAGATCAGAGTTAATCCTTCGGATAAGGACTTCTGTTCCCAAAACTGGATGAAGAGAATAGCCTCATGTAAGTATCTTAAAGCTGAGATGAGATTATTATTCGCTGTTTTTACTTCTCTCCCAAGGAATAAGGATGATAAGTTAATTAGAGTAGCAGAGCTATAGAGTTACACTGCTTACAGGACGGCAGCCATCTTACTTCTCCGAGCAGCATTAGATTGTTGAAGGACATCTATGCTAAGCACTGGGAAATACTTAGATCTAATTAGAGAGTGGAATCAATAGTAGGAGAAGCCCCGAGCTATATGTATAAGAATAAGAGATCACTTAAGAAATTGTTATGTTATCCAAAATTTAACTCCAGTACTGATACACAGCTAAATATTGGTACATTTCCTTGTCAGGCATGTAACTACTGTCATTTGATTGACAGTACTGCTGCATTTGAACATCCGGATATGCATAAAAAGATTTTTTCAGAGCCAGAGCCAACTGTAACACAGTGAATCTTGTTTATTTAGCCTACTGCACAGTTTGCTACTGTTTCTACATTGGGATGACAACACACAGGTTAGGAGACAGGATGAGGGAGCATCAATATGATATCTCCAGGAGAGCTGAGACTAATGCTCTATCTAAGCACATCATGTTACTTGGTGCTCAGCACAATTTTAAGTTTATGGCTGTTGAAACAGTCAATGTGGGTATAAGGGGGGGGGGCACATAGAACTAAGGTAAAAAGCAAATAATTGAACTGGAGTATTAGAATAACAGCTAATATGGGGAAAGGCCTCAATGATAACTTTTCTATTAAACCAGTTTTAATGACTAGGCCCTTAGCCAGATAGATATTAATTATGTTCAGTATTTTTATAAGGATTTTTATGAATTAAATGTTCTATATGTTTTTATGTATGAAATGTTTTTATGTTTATATAATGAGTTCTGAGTGCATTTTTTGGCTGTTGAATGAAATGCTTTATAAGTTTTTATGAATTAAATGTTTTTATGTTTACATAATGAGTTTTGAGCTGCATTTTTTGGTGTGGCTTTAAGGGCTCTAGTTAATTCCTAATTGTTTTTGCATTCCAATTGACTGCTTTGCTGTTTAAAAGTACTACAGTTTGGATCTTTATTTGTCTGATGAAGCAGCTGTTGCTGCAAAAGCACTTACTGTTTGTTCTAGTGTTTGTTCTGGGATTAAATTCTTAAATTTTACTGCTGTTTTCCGCTGCCTCCTTTGACTGTGATATTGTATATATCCACTTACCTTAACCCAAACCCTAACCCTAAGGACCCTTAGGCACACTCACCTAACCTGCGCCCTAACCCTAACTCACTTAATCCACCCCTAACCCTAATTCACCTAACCCATGTCCTAATCCTAACTCAGCTAACCCGCGCCCTAACCCTAACTCACTTAACCTGTGCCCTAATCCTAACAACCACACAATCGCACACTTACCTGAACCTGACCCGTAAATTTCCACCACAGTGCTGAAAATAGTGAAGCCACAGAACCGGCCAACCAAATTCTTTCCCTAGGAAAGAATTTGGTGTTTTACAGCTTCGCTATTTTCAGCGTTCACTCAAAATGGGTCGATATTAGAACATTCGAAGTTTTAAAACTTCAATGTTCTGATATGGACCCAATCTACTCATAGGTAGTCAGCAAAAGCTTCACTGGGTCAAGCTGACTGCTAGAGTGAAAGAACTTTTGTGCATTTGATGCCAATTCTTAGAAATTTTCAACTGGGTTTCATTCTAGCAAGTTAGTTGGATTTATTCCCAAGCTCTGTATCTATTTACAGATGCTTCTGGTGGGTTGCTGAGGAGAGATTTATGTGGGATCTGATGGTTTTCAGCCTCTGGCCTGAGTCTTGTTCCAATTTAATCAAGAAGAAGATCACCTTTTTTAGAGCTAATGCCAATCTGGGTAACATCTGAAGTCCAGAAACACTTGTTTGCCAACCATTCTTGCAACTGGTTGTGGCCCAAATTCTCAGGAAAAAAAAAAACTTCCAGAACTAAATTTGTCCAGTCTTTACTCAGTGAGTTAATTCTGCTTAGTTTATGAATCAGCATAGGGGGAACTCAGTAAGACCTACACAATTTTATTTCATGTAGGACAGGATGCTTACACGAGTGAGACAGGCTTTAAACTCCGTAAGCATCACATAGGGTGCGCAAGCATGCACAAACAAGGAAAGTTCTGTATAATACAAATTACCTCATAAACACATGACTACTATGCAAATGGCCCAGGTGGAGTGATTAATGCCCTCACTAATGACATGACCATGATATAATACCCATCTTACCCTTGTGGAGACATGGTGATCTATGGTAAAGTAAGTGTAAACCTGTGTGGCCAGCCCTGTGTGCCCATGTATATCACCCCTGAGTATGTACATCAGGTGTGGCTAATAAAGTGCTACATACCAGGAACATTGCTGTTACTGATGGAAATGATACTACATACACATTTGCATGGGGTTATGGGGAGTAAGCGAACAGACATATGTTCATGAAGGCCCTCTTGTGGGACAGTGACATAACTGGGAGATTGTGTGAATGCTCCCAGTTTGCTGTGTCATGAGGTGCTTTTTGTCCTCCTGTCAACCACAGCCAAGTTTATCCAGTTGTACAGGTGACACACCTTGCAGTGAAGATATGGATGCCCATGCATGCACAGAGAACTTGTTCAACTCTGTTGTCATTACTCTGGTCTTGCTAGTCTGCACTGCCTGCCAGGCTACCAGACAGCCCACTGGATGTTGTGTGGCATGATGTGGGAACACAGTCATGTTCCGGTTACATAAATGTACAGTCTGACATAACTAGAACAAGTGTGGGTATGCACACTTTGGCCAAATGTGCCCACCCCTCTGCAGTATGCCTCAAATCCATGGCATGCAGACATGCACCGTGAAGCTGTTTATGGTCAGGCTGCATTAACTACTGTGACATTCTATCCTGACAGGGATCACTGCCACTGTGGTGCTTGCCCAAGCAACCTTGCACATGCATGTCAATAGACATTGTACATCATAGTGTGACACTGCAGCTGTGCTCCAACTCACCATCTGTACATTACCCTACTGAAACCCAAGAACCCTGGAATACTAGGCATAATACATGCCACACTGTCATGATTGCTCTGATTGCTACTCAAGGCATCTACCCGGTAAAGGGTAAATCAAGGCAATAGAGTCTTACTTGAAGTGGGACAACTGTGTGGATGAAAAAAAAAACAGGCTGTGGCCTGCACCTCATGTGGAGTTTGGTACTATATTTTTGCTTTTGGTGTGAGACGAGGTGTAGGGACATGGTATCACATCATAGCGTGGTTGTGCTGAGACCAGCAGTTGTAGTGGCCAGGCACCAGCAATTCAGGGGACTCCCCCCTCTTGTCAGCATTCCTCACCAGGTAATTGTGTTAGCGTAGTACACACTGCTTGAGTGGTGTGCAGCTGCAGGATAACTGTGTGAACAGTGCCTCCTTATCTTTCCCAGGGTGTACATATGGATCCACCCCCCACTGCTTGCCTATGGTCTCTACAGACACAGACATGTTGGTAGATTACCTTCTTGGAAACCATGCTGGAATTAAAGTCAATACATAGTTGCACACAAGGCAAGTAGTATGCAGTGACAACTGATGTTTGCAGATTTCTCAGTAGTGTCACATTTACAGCCATGAAAACACTTATCATGATCACTAGCAATGTGGTACACCTGCAGACACTGGCCCAAATGCAGTTTGTATTGTTCAAGGTCAGATCATGCCTACCCTAAACTTTGTAACAAATTCATTATTATAGACTGCAATGCATGAGGGGAAAATGACTCACCCCACCTACCATGGCCTGACAACGCATTTGTCAAAATTTGGCCATAAGGCATTGTGGACACACTGTGGAGGTGCTTTACAAACTTGCATGTCAGCCGTTGGATAGCCAAGTGTCTAACAGTCATTATCTGGGAAGGTTTTTGTAGGCCAGCACTACAATGAGCTTAGTCTCCAGTGGACTACCCCTCCTAGCCATTACCTTCTCTGCAGTCACAGCTACTGTCAGTGACCACAGGCAGGCTACATTTGCACATGATTGCAAATAAGGGACTGCCAATGTTTTTCACACAGAACCACACTTACCCAGGATGGGCTGACACATGCATTCAGTTGCTGTCAGAACCATTGACAAATACTACATGCCAAAGTATGCACAATACTATACTTTTGGCTGTCAACCACACCCTGGAGAATACTGTATTGGCTGCTCACCTCCAACAGTTGACCTGGTAGGCATGGACTTATGGGCACAGACAGAGATGTAGCCTTTGGCTTTCACTGGTCAGTAATATTTGGACTTCATGCACTGTTGTACAACCTATAGATAAGGATATGGTGTGTAAATCCCAGAATGTCATTGTTATACTGTATGTGACACTCACACCTATCATTGAGTGCAATGACACCTGCGGTATGTAAGTACACAGGCATATCTGACACCTGTAACATCCAGAGAAGTCCCACAGTGACCCAATACACAGTGTACATAACATGTCCAATGCAGACTGTGTCACAGCTGAAATTGTGTATTCTGTCCACTACATGCTTTGGAGGGGAGGTGTATGGCTGCTATACAGGGAGCTGTCAGCTTCCACTATGTATCACCTGCACATCCAAGAAAGGACTAGTACGGGGCATACCTGTTGTACACAGCTGTACCTTGACTGTGGTATAAACAGGTCATGGTGGGGAAGCAGGTATGTAACTGTGACACTACACACTACATGTAACAGGCTCCCCATCCATGTGAACCACACTTCTGCTGTAACACACATCATGTGTAAGTAACACAATGGGATGCAGAACAAGGCAATCATAAATGGATAAGGACAAATGTCTGTAATGGACACAGGGTTGTAGATAGTGCAGCTCCTATGCCACAGCTTGTAGATGTGTCAGCTCTCAAAACCCGGCTTACACTTATCAAGGAAATCACATCATGCTAGAGATTATGGATACAAGGGTAGGATGCATGATGCCATTGTCCCTGTTAGCTATGCACCTCTACTGCTTTACCTTTGTGAAGACATCTTGATTCTATGCTGACATTCCTTCCTGTGCTCTGATGGTTACAGGTTTATTGCAGTACTGTAGCCAGGGGTGTGTCCCAAAAAATTTGGAATCTGAAACATAAACAGTTCTTGAGACACCATTCCTTTTATAAGTATACAGCCATTACAACATCATCCAACTTAATCTACACAACATAATGTGGTATACTCAGTACAACCACCAGCAGACAATGTCTGTCAGTGGCCAGTACAAGTAGCATGTGAAAGACAACAGTGGATTAAAGGACTACATAGCAATTTAGGTCATCACCTTGTGCATCAGACACATAGCTTCATTTCCCTGCATTGATGACAAGGATGGCAAAGGATGTGGCAAAGGTATTATCACTCGCACAGGGTGCTATGTGGTAGTGCAGGTGGCCAAGGCTGACCCAATAGGTTGGTAAGCATGTGTATGAGTCAGGAAGTGAAGCAAGCAAGATGGACCAAGGAATGTGCTATGTGTGTCTGCAGATGTCCTGATTATGACAAAGGTGTGTGAGTGTCTGCATGAACACAGTTAAGCTCAGTGCTAGCCCTACATGATTGTATGTTGGACAGCTTTGAACCATGCATGGCAGAGCTGACAGTTCACCATTTCTGCCCCTGAACATGGGAACTTCCTCTGCCAGGAGTTGCACTGGCACCTTCGTGCCCAAGGTCTGAAGTGGCGCTACTACCTGTGGGTGACTGCTGTCTGCTGGGACCATGTTCTCCATGGGACCCCCAGGACCACGAGCCCATGGCCTGCCATGTCTTGGTGTGGACAGCACACTCATCTCTTGGGTGTTAGATATACTGCCATTATGGGAGTGTGAGTGAACTTGGCCATGTGGACTCTCAGCTGATGTAGTTGCTGAACTATGCCCATGGGTCTGACAGTAAATTCCAACCAGATGTTCCATCACAGGCAATGACCACTCCAAGACAGATAATCTATGATCTCTCTCAGACTATTGTCTTTCCACTGCATCAGTCAGCTGATCCAGGGTATCAGCAACGTGGTGGAGGCAGTTACGGATGTCAGACTGTGCTGCATCCATAACCCTGAGCATTTGTCTGGAGGCCCTTTTGGAGCATGCCTGTGCCTCCATGACAGCCCTAAACATACACAGAGTGACACATGACAGGACACCTGCAACAGATGGTGGAAGGACAGCAGGCCTCCTATGAGCACCCCTACCAATCCACCTGTGTGGAACCTTGCCTTCTCTTTGGCTATGGCCAGTATCAACACTGTTGCCATAGTACCCACACTTTCCTGTTCAATGTCCCCATCTTCTGACTATCCAATATCTGTGGCCTCAGGGTACTGGGGGTGTGTATAGGCACACTGACTGTGCACAGTGATAATGAGGGCAGAAGAGATATGTCAACCTCTGTGACAGATTCAGCCCCTGCAACCCCTCTGTGCCTCACTTTGCCCACTCTCATCATCAGAGTCTGAAGAAACTGACATCAGATTGTGAGGGAGACAGAGACCAACCCCCCCAGTCACCTGAGATAAAAAGGTAAAAGTAGTACATTAGTACATGCACTATGCTCTACAGTACTATCTTGCAATATATGTCAAGCTGTATAAAACGCTGTCAGTATTATAGACTTGTCTAACCCCCACCCTCATATAGCAGGACCTGAAGATATTACTTTCTAAAAAAATTCTGTAGTTGCTTGTAAATAATAAGATCCTTATTCAAGAATCTCATGAGCAACAGTGATGCACACTGCTGACATTTCTCAACACTCTGCACAGTTGACACATAAGGCAATCTCCACTGTCCTACACATACTGCAAATCTATCAGTGTGATCAAAACTGCAAGGCATTGGTATGACTGTATACTGTGTTCCATTGGTAAAACTCTGTGAGTTTGGCAGTCATGTAGGCAGTACATCAGTCCAGCCAGCAGGCCTGGGATGACAATTTATCAAGTAAAATGCCCTAAATATACATCTGTATTACAACAGTGCTATGCTTGCCAGGAGCCTGATCATGGCCGCGTATGATTCCTGAGGGTCCTGTAAAAATTGAGGGATAGTTAATGTAAAGAGCAACCCATGTTGCACTATGACAGGTTAATGCATCCACAGATCTCACATTTACAGTACATACTATGTTACTTGGTATGTATGTCACAATCTGGGCATGAGATTCACACTGCAACTAACCCTCCCCCAAAAAATATCTGCCACCCACATAAAAGTATATACAGTGTGAAACACCAAATGCGACAGTATTCCAATGCTTATCCAACTAAACATAAATGGATGCTTCTCTTGTGTAGAAACAGTGGCACCCACATCTATGACATACCATGTGATGGATGCTTGGGAGCTGTCCTGTGTTCCTAGGTTTGCCAGGAATTCCTCTGTGGCTGACAGTGGTTGGTCCACTGCAGACCCACCACCAATGACATTATTATCCCTGGCCACATCTGCTGTTCTTCTGTGGGCAGAATGTATCATATCTGTGGCAGGGCTTCACATCTGCTCATATGTCCTGCTCTGCTGTCCAACAGTATTCACATTGCAAACCAGGTCAGCTCACAGTGTTGCCCACTCTTCCCTGTTTGTCCTCCCCTTGGACAGCAGGAGTTGGTGATGCTGGCACATGGCATCCAGGATAGCTTCATTTTTGGCCTCTGTAAAAGGGCCCCAGTGTTTCAGATACATATCGCATGAAAGACAACAAAATGGGAACATATGTCAGGATCACATATGTGGCAGTATAGTATGTAGAGATATAGCAAAAACAGATGGCTACCAGTAATCACTGCTTGGTTACATATCTGACATTCAACATTATGCAAACAGTGATTACTGGTAGCCATCTGTTTTTGCTATATCTCTACATACTATACTGCCACATATGTGATCCTGCCATATGTGGCAGTATAGTATGTAGAGATATAGCAAAAACAGATGGCTACCAGTAATCACTGCTTGGTTACATATCTCACATTCAACATTATGCAAACATTGTAAGGGTGTGGATGTGGATGTGAGTAGGACAGTGACAGCACTTGCCTATCCCTGCTTATGCCATGACAGATACTGTTGTCTGGTCACACAACCAACACAAAAGTCCATTAAGTTGTGGCCCATATGTGTAACCCCCCATTATAATATGTAAAACAAGCAGTGCCACACAAATAGCAGTGTAGTATTACCACCTCTATCAACATGAAATTCCCAGGAGAGCGGTATACCTATGTGACAGAGAACATTCTACCCGTACTGTACACTAGTTCCTCTGTAGGTGTAACCCATCTGCAGATCAATGACATGTCAGAAATACAGTTCCATGCAAGCCTTACAGCTATAATCACAATTTCCCCTAAGTACATGGACAAATATGCATCATGTTGGAAACAAAATGGTTACATATCTGATGGAGTACAATATTTCTCTGTTGAACGATATTGCTATATAGATGCTGTGGCAAGAGTTGACCATAAAAAGTAACTCTCGTACACAATGTTTTCCCTAGCTAGCTGTTTGTCTTTTTAATATGGTTCTGTATTAGGGAGTGATTGCCTCAGAACCAATCTGTGTTTCTGAACTGCGAACTGCAGCCATCACATCTGCTTTGCATTATAATCAGCCAATTCCATGAAACCACTGAACAAGGTGTAAGGCCTCAATGTACATTACAACCCCTTTCTCTATGGTGGGTTTGGAAATAGTGGGGGACAGATCCTATGTCATGGCAGAGAGGATATCTGTAGCAGCTGCTATTTACATACAAATGTGTGTGCTACAGGCTGGAGCTGAAGGTGATGCTGCAGGCAATAGGAATAAGCAGAAACTGTGAACACTTTGCAGGGCAACAAGTTGTAAGAGTAAATGTGAGACCTGTGGCAGCCTTGTTTTATAGGCAGAGCCAGATTGAGTGTAGCCACCCCACTGGGAAGTAAGATATGTGTGTCAGGTAAGTGTGTCATCCAATGGTATAAGTAAGACAATGCAAGCCAAAATGCTTGGTGTGTCCTACAAACCAGGTAGGTGTACATTGCCCATGATGTCAGGCAGGTGGACAACTGCCAGATCACATGTTATGCCATGGTATTCCCCTGTTGAGTGTGTGTCTGGCAACCCTTTCTTATAGCTTGACCACCATATATGTGTGCTACTTGTGCATCTGTGGTTGTCTGTGATATCACCAGCAAAACATTGTAGGCTGCAGTGTGATATTACTGGTGCACAATTTCAGTACACACTTCAACATCCAGTGGGAATGCAGCCTACTGCATTACCTATTGCACTAGGAGTCGGATGAGAGTGGTCCTATCTGTACACTTCTGCCCCTGTAATATAGCTGCAGATATTCCAACTGTATTGCTTTGTGTGGATAAATAGGTGATAAGACAGATATGCATATCACACTTTATATTGATGGCCACATATATGTATTTTCATTGGTAGACACAGCTGCACTTGAACCCAGGACCATGTGTACCAAAAAAGCTATTTTTGCAATGTATTTTACAGACTGAGCTACAGAGTCACTCCTATGGGAGGTGAATTTACATGTTGTAGTTATCATTCCACAGTGATCTGCTGTTAAATACTGAACTCACATATATTAGTATGTGAATGGCTTTAGAGTGCTGTATTTGTTCCAGTTAACATCCTCTTTTCCATTAATGTTTTGTCAAGTGTGTTCTTATATGTTGTAGACATAACTGCAGGGTTACCTGCTATCAGATACCTCAATTATGTCTAAGCATAGTGTGTGCCTTTATAGTGATATATTTGTGTACTTCAGTGCTAATTGCAGTACTACTGTTCTATGAATCTCTTAGCTGACTTATGCTCTGTAGTGTGATGTGCCACACTGTTTAAACATGCTTAATGGGGAAACTACAGCATTGCTATGTTTTGCTTAAAGCACCTGTTTTTATTAGCAGCTGTGTGGGTTGGTGGGACGATCCACTGTTCTTCAGGTGTGAGGGTCATGGATTCAAAATAGGATGCAGGTGTACATTTTGACTGTGCTTAATGTGCTCAATATTGTTCCAAAAGCATATATCAGTACAGCGCTATTTAGCATATTTAAGTGATGTGGCACAATGTGCCTCATCACACAAAGAGTCTTTAAAGAAGAGAAAAATGGGAAGATAGGACAGTGGGAAAAGGGGTGGAAGCAGGGGGGGGGGACATAGTGAAAGGCAGGTAGAGATCTGCAGGACAGGTGTAGGAAAGAAATATAGCTATCCATTTCTTTATCAACAACAAATGCCCATTTTAACATATCTTTTAGCTGAATTTGGACTGTCACCCCCAGAGAGGGGTGACAACAACCTAACTGCATTGTGAAAACAGTTGGGCCATATTACGTGTGTCCAGTGGACATGTGTGTGAAATGGAGAGCTATGTATTGGATGATTATTTTGGGACAGGTGCCCATTTTTTTTAAGGTGAGAGGGGAATGTTGGGTAAGGGACATAGGTACATGTAGGGAGTAAGTTGGGAAGGTGTGCAAGCTTTTGCAGACAGACTAGATAGACAAGACAGCAGACAGGGTTGGTGTGTGACACAAGAGGGGGGTGAACACCTTGGATGGGGAGGGTGCTATCGAATCCCAGTCTCAGGAGAATCCACAAGGTAGCAGTGAGACAGATGTCCTCACTCATTGGACTGTCAGGACTGCTCCTTCACTACCTCTGTGGTGGCACTGGTGGAAGCTGGCATCTGAGGTGATGCTGTCCCACCAGGGTGGTGAGCATGCTCTCCATCTGGTGCAGATGAGCTCCAACAGTTCGATGGAGCAACCTGCACACCATATCTGGTATTTAATCATGGGTGACAAAATCACCCCCACCACCATTCAGATGGGGGGGCCCAGCCCCAGCCTATGGGGCAGAGCTACCTGACACCACAGGTAGTGCAGGGGCAGCAGAGGGGCACCATCATGCTGCAGTCCAGATGTACTGGACCTCAGTGCCATGGCTGGGGGAGCCAAGGCAGGTGGATTAGCTGGAACTGGCCTATATTGTCACACTGTAGTATATTGAATGCAAACATAAGGGAAGATAAGTAATCACCAAACAAATGTTAGTAGTAACAAAATGAAAGATAATATTGATTAATCAAAATACATATTACGGTATGTTGTGTGGAACGCAACAATAAATAACATGACGGTAAGTATGTTAGCAGCAAACCAGTATGAATTAACCCAAAAGGCCAATATAACAGCTAGTTTAACAGAATATATTAATATCAAATCATAATAATAAATAACATTAATAAATTAAAGAAGATAAGGGGTGGGGAGAGAGAAAAACATACCATTTGTGAACTCGCAGATGATATTACTACACAGACTACTAATACATACTTCTACAGGTGTGCAGTGTCAATTGTGAGTACAGTGACTCCGATTCTTGTATAGATGATGTTGCACTTGCATACATCTCAACCTGTTAGCATGGGGGAATATGGGCCAAGCACTAACAAATGCATGTACACAACTACAGGGAACTGTTTCACATACTATACTCATACATTACTACCAAGGTGTTCTGTAAATGAATTTGCAAATAAATTGCATTCCAAGTAATCATTTATCTGCTAATCAAGGACCAGACAGATTGGGCAGTTGTCATTACATTACAAAAAATCATGATAGTTGAGAGGTATGTTCATGTACATTAAGTAGACTAGACAGCCGGTCATGCCTTAATTGGCTGATATGGGAGTAGAACCCACAAGCTGTGACTCCAGAGGACATGTCCACTTATTTTAATAATTGACTGGAGTCAGATTAGAACACACACTTGCAGTGAATACAGCCCTATTGCAGTTATTTGAACACATTACTTATCATAGCACAATCCTTCTTTAAACTTCATTGTTATTGTCCCTTAGAATCTGTTACTTATACACATGATATCTGCCAAGAACATGAGCTACCTTACCCATATACTATTTCCTGAAGTGGGAGGAATAGAGAGCGTTATTTGACTTAAACTGGCCAGAAGACAGCCCTGAACTGTACTCTGGGGAGTGCACTACATTTACCAGGCACTTATTTCTGCATTCTTTATTAATTTCCTTTTTGCAGTTGACTGAAGTCACATTAGTACACACTTGTAATGAATGCAGCCCTACTACAGTTATCTGCACACATTACTTATCAAAGCACAATCCTGTTTTAAACTTTATTGTTATTGTTCCTTAGAATCTGTCACTTATACACATGATATCTGCCCAGAAAGTGGGCTACCTTACCCATATACTTTGTTCCTGGAGTGGGAGGAATAGAGAGCATTATTTGTCTCAAACTGGTCAGAAGACAGCTGTGAACCTTACTGTGGGTAGTGCACTACATTTATCAGACATTTTCCCTACTTACCACACTCATGCCTTATCCTGTCCAGGAATCCTGCATGAGACTGGACATTGTGAGCCCGATCAGCTGTAGCTGTTGGAAGAGAAGCAAACCATTATGCATACCAGTTTTACACAGATTCAGCTTGTATATTAGTAAAGCAGTAGCAAACATACTTACATATCTATGGGATATGCCTAGCCCTAGCCTCTTGGACCCAGGTGTCCAAGATTCCTCTCTTCCTTTGCTTCAGGTCATCATAGTGGTGACAACACTGCTCACCAGTTGGGGGGATACCAACAGTATTGGTAAGATTCCTGGCCAACCGATATCAGGCTTCAGCTTTACATTCTGAGCCCTGGTAATCACCCTGCAGCAGCCAGGGTTCATAGTTGGTTACCAGGTGTCCAACAAACACTCTGGACTCCTGCTTACCCCACCTCTCCTCCCGAAAGCCCACTCCCTCACCAACACTGCCAGGCATATCAACAGGTTACTAAGAACTCCAGTGAATGGTGTGGAATTCCCGTCTATTGGCCCTAATATAGGGTGCATTCCAGTCCTTATACGTCATATTGTAACTTTCAAAAAAGTGCCACGTTGCTGAGCATCGCAGAAATCATTTTAGCAGAGCTAAGCATCGCGGAAAATCACACCATTTTTTAGAGGAGCTTAGCAATGGGCAAACAAGAATAGCCATTGACCATGTTTAAGTGGTGCTCAGCATAGCACAGCTTTTCCAAATGTAACAATTTTGTTTTTGTATTAAACCACCCTTTAGATCAGCTTACACATTTTCACAGCGTGAAATTTAAAAATGCATGACTACTCAGTACTCAAACCCAGGACCTGCTACATTTTAGGCCATAACCCAACCTATTTAGCTACTTGTGTAGTGTGGCAACCAGTCTACCTTCACATATACTACTAAGGTCCTTGTTGGCATTGCTAAGTACCTCGCTGTGCCACGCAAACGGTCATTCAAAAAAAAGTGTAAACAAATTAATTACATCCAATTTCTATTTTTAGATGTCTGGCAGGTGTCAGCTGTGTATGTGTAAGCACAGCTCAACACTGTTAAGCACCATTCCGTGCCACGCAAATGAGCAATAAAAAATAAAAAATAAAAATAAATAATTACATCCAGTTTCTATTTTTAGATGTGTGGCAGGTGTCAACTGTGTATGTGTAAGCATAGCTCTGCACCACTAAGCACCAAGCCACACCGTGCAACCAGGCATTAAAAAAATAAAACCTTAAAATTCAAACATATTTATACAATAGCAGAGTACATTACAAGGATTCTTATCCTGTGCATAAAATCTGTCCAAGAATTTCCTGGACAATCCACAACTATGTGACAGCCTGTACACTACTGCTTACACAGATTCAATATCCATGTTACTGTGCTCTCCTTCAGTACCACATTATGATTAATATGCATGGTGTGCTGCTGAGGAAGAACCATGGCCATGTATATGGGTACATTCCATGTATGCTCTACACGGAGCCTACACAGATTTTATTGAATCCTGGGGCATGTCTTTTATTGGCAAGCATGTCCCTGCTAGGGCCATGAAGATTGCTGATGCTTTCTCCCATTTACATATCCTGCTGCTTTGCAACTTCTGTAAAGAAACTCAGGAGGAGCCAACTGCCATCCCAACATATTTATGGCTGATTGGAGAGGAATGACATTTTAGTTTGTCAGCAAGTCCTAGGCAGATACCACAAAAATGGTTTATGGTCAGCCCTATTATCTTTTCAGAAGTTTTCTTTCAATTTGCCTTAACCTGAGAGGAATGGGTCTCCTGCTATAATCAGTCATTATGTAGCCTTCGGATATGATTCTGAGCAGATGGACAGACCTATAGGTATTCATTAAGCAACCTTAAGCCTTCTTGCCAAGACTTTTGATCTTCTAGATGTTACAAAATCCTGGAACAGTTTCAGCATCCTTAAGGGCTGGTAAATGATTGTAAGTGAGGCAGGGGACAGTAGGAGGCCCATTGTTAAAAATTTGAAGAAGATCATTGTAAAACGTCCCACCTAAAATGTAAGGACCTCAGGGTCCTAGTAGTCTATGTGTCCATATTTTGCCTTTATATTGGGGGACATTTCCTATTAGTGAGCTCTTGGCTCCTTTGTTGTGGTACGGAGTGATCATCACCCAGGATTTTGTCAGGATCTCAACTCTCTGATCCAAGTCTGAGTATCTCTGCAAGGGATTAGAAAACAGTGTTGGACTTTACTCCTCTTAGTCTTGTGCCCAGTACATTGGTTGTCCACACTCCACTGGTCTGGCACTTTACGTGTTTCTAGGAAAGCAGTATTGTCAGGTCATTTCCCCATAGGAGCTAGATTATCCCCTAGAATTAGTACTGAGATGTCACCATTTGCCCACTCATTGATGCTTGTTTTATTCCTTTTGCTTTGGTAGGGCCTCTAATTTAAATAGAGATTGGCAGTCTGTTCAAGTAATCATAAGTGTAGGGCCATGGATCTTAGTTGCTTTTTTGAGTAATTTGTGCCAATCTTTGTTAATTAGTGACTTGTTAACTATATTATTTTAGCAGTTTTCAGGAGGGTTGTTATTTTGGGCTATTCATTCATACTTAGAGCAGCATCCAGGGCAATGTTCCAGCCATAGGGTTACAAACTGTGTCTGAAAACCTCTTGTTTTGAAGTTTTTCAGGTCTATTATTAGTGAACTTCCCTTTGGTTCTGTCTAGACTTTCAGTTCAGCTGGACCATTTCAACATACTGATTATCTATTTTCAGTGAAACAACATTGAAATTATCCCATAATGGAAGCTCCTGTCAGTCATTTTTTGTGAGTTGACTAGAGCAAAGAGTTGCCTTCCTAGGACTTGCCTTGTTTGGTCGGTGACCACACCGCAACTGTTTTGGAAACAAACTTTATCTGAGTCAACCTTGGAATCAGCACATGAATTCATCATGTGTCAAGGGAAGCTTCCCTATTTGGATGTCATGTTGTGTAACAGTGGGAATTTATAGAAGATCTTTCTTGGTTCAGTATTGATAGGTACACATGCCAGCAATCAGTTTAGATTTGTTTAACTTGAATTTGTCTTTATGCATTCAGCAAACTCTGGGTGTGGATTGAGTTACAGCTTGCTCAGCTTAATTATGTAACACATTATAATGATTTACACAAAGGGTCGTTGAAGAGACACATATTGTTACTAAAATATATTAAAAAGAATCCATAAATTGCTATCTATCTGTGGTATGAATAAAGTGACGAGTATGTAATATAACAGATCTCTGCTAAATGCTATTTATTTTGGCATCTTGACCCTAGCCTTGATTGCCTTTTTCATTTCAGTTTTTCTGACATCCAGGAAAGGGAGGGACCGACTCCATACTGCTAACGTACTTCTTGGAAGGTGTGCTACTTAGCACTTTGCCTGGACGAGCAAGTCAAGGGAAAGAACAGTACGTCACAATGCCCAGCACTGAGCCATCCTGTATGGATGGCATTTAATTTATGGTTACATGTTGATTTTGAAGTTAAAAGTGATTTTGAATTTGCTGATAGTGCAATTTTAGGTGCTGATATGAATAAACCTGGTCACACTGGCTATATCGTATCTGGAGTATTAAACTGGGGACTGGGTTTTGAGACAAAGGAGCTTTGCCTGTAAAATGCTTTGTCGTGAGCCTCCTACCAAGCTGAGGAGTGTTCATCACACCTTGGAGCTATTCTTACCCTAGGGTGCATTAGGAGGTTGTCACTTTGGCAGAATGTTCGCTTCACCCTCCCTCCCTCTCTCTCAACCCTGTTTTTTTTTTTTTTTTTTTTTTTACATAAGGTGAGTCCCCCCCCCCCTTTATCTACCCAGTGCTTTCCTGGGCCAGTGAATATATGAGCAAGACCTTGAATAAACAGTACTCAACACTTCTAAACCACTTTGGGGAAGGTGTTATACTTATCACTTTGGTTTCATAATCTGGTGAGGACAGTATGTCATGCAACAGGGCACCAAGCCATCCTATTTCAGTGAAATTTATTTATTTGTTTTATTTTTCACATGCTGATTTTGAAGATGAGCATGGCTTTGAATTTGCTGATAGTGCATGTTATGGTTCTGCCATAAATAAATCTGGTTGCACTGGCTGTCTGTGTCTGGAGTATTTATTTGGAGAATGGGCTTTGAGACAAACTATAAGGGCATGCAAGGAATTAAAAATATTACCTAGTGTTGGTCTCAGATTACCTTTAGCTGCAAAATTACTGTGTGTGTGTGTGTGTGTGTGTGTGTGTGTGTGTGTGTGTGTGTGTGTGTGTGTGTGTGTGTGTGTGTGTGTGTGTGTGTGTGTGTGTGTGTGTGTGAAGGGAAGGGGAGGGTAAAGGGTGAGCCAGAGCCTGCAGAGGAAGGAATGCAATGATCAGATGGTGTGAGGCAGGAGGCAGGGTGGCTAGTGGAGGGGAGATGAAGGGAATAATAAAACAAAACATGATATTTCCAAACACCTAATAGGAGTTTTAAATCATCGGGTCATATTTGTAATTCAATAAAGGTGTTTAATAAAAAAAAAACAGCACAAAGTAAGGTTACAGATGAATGATCTTCACCTCAAACTTCTACAAATCAAATAAATTCACAACAACTGAGAGTTGCTGTCAATGAACAGTTTACATGTTTTTCATACTCTGTGCGTTTTTTCCTTATATGCTGGTTACTTGGTTCAAAGATGAAGGAAATATAAAATAATCAAAAATGCAACCGCCTATTCATGACACAAGACTACACTAAGTCACTTAATCTACAGTTATTTCTTCTGTGCAAGGAATTGGCTGAGGAAATATAAGTCTGTGTTTCTGCTTCACAGAAGTTAACACACACACACACACACACACACACACACACACACACACACACACACACACACACACACACACACACACACGCACACACTGAGCCATATTACAAAAAGATTTATTTTCAGTAAGTCTGCCCTAAGTCCAAAAGACTTGCTCTGAGTGTAAGGTCTGTATATAAACAGAGAAATTAAATGAAGTAACGGCAGAACAATAAGCTCACAAATCTTGTCACAGTAACAGTCCTTCACAAAAATGTATGTAACAAATTTATTTGTAGAAACAGCAAGCGCTTTCACCACAAAGGCTTCTTCAGGCTATGAAAAATATATTCAAAGTGCGTACTTATATACACTTGATTTAATGACATAATTTCCTCTCTCATTTAATTAACTATTTAAATTAAATGAATAACATACTTTTAATCTTAGCTATATACCATAAGATTTAACATCTAATAAATAATAACAAATATAGTCATATTTAAATCATAGCTGCTAAACTCTATAAGAAATTTATATTTTTTATATAAAATGGATAAAAATATATACATAAGCAATCGTTTTCATGTCCACTGAATTTTTAAACGTTTTCCACCATTAGCGCTATTTATATGACATCAATTTCTACCATAAATATTAAATCACAAAACATCACATAATACTAAAATATATATATTAAAATTTATTTAAGTGTTATTAAAAATATTATTAAAAATATATAAAAACATGTGAATATCGACTATAAACTTACAATATATTTAAAGTACTTTAAATATAAAATGCCATGGTTCCAACTTACTTCTAGCTATTATTATAACAAATGAACCAAACTATAATATATGATATAGTACTATGTCATATTGATTAATAAAATCTGTAATGAAAAATATATAATTTCCTAAGGGGTTTATTCTTCAAAACAGGCTTAATGGAAACTCTATCATTTAAGCCAGGCAGACAATCAGCCCTTAACCTTATAATCCATCTACTTTCAATTTCCTCTGTTCTGTTCCTAACATCACCTCTTCAACAACGAACAATGTTTTTACTTTCTTAATTGCCCTCTGCGCTTGATTTGTCTATTCAAAGAAGACAATGATGTCATTTAGTGTATATAGGAGTTTATTTGTTTGACTGCACTTAATGTCTGATGAAGCGTTGATCTCAACGCGAAAGCGCTTACTGTCTGCAGTTTTATCTCGTCTGTTTGTATGGTTTTTTCATTAAACCTTGGATTTTATCAACTTGGACATTATTTTGTGTTTTACAGCTCATGGTGCACTCCTCTGATTCTTTTCGCATTTGTATAACTTGGAACCTAAAATTGTGTTCTAAAGTATTACTACATATATGTTTTGATAAAGCACTTCTAGAAGATTTGATGCTAATATCATAGATGTGTTTTCTAATTCTATCTTTTAGCGAAAAAAGGTTTTTCTTGTCTTTCTGAAGAAGCTACTGTTTATTTCAGTAGCGAAAACGCTTTTTGGTCTAAAAATAAAATTGCGTTCAAGAACTTCGTGGATTACTTGGGCTTACAGACTCTTGACATTTTTTCACTAGTTTTTTGTGCTTTGCCTTTTTGCTCGCTTGTATTCATCTGAGATAGGATTTAGAAATGAAATCTTAGAATTGCAACAAAAACTTGAGGAAAGATCATATACATCTAAGGAGATGGTGGAAGGTCTTTTAGATTTAGATAATTTATGGTTGAACAGGGCACGTCCATATTTTGCAGAATGAAATAACTTTGACAGTCCGTTAATTTCTAGTAGTAGTAATAGAAGTGCAGATGAGCTTAAAGTGTGTATTTATTATACACAAGATGTTAAACAGGTAAAGGAGACTTATATGAAATATTGGGATATTTTGACTGTGAACCCTGAGATACACACCATCATAGGCGATTATCCTTCATTTACTTATAGAAATAAGATGAATCTTTATAGGATGTTATGAGGTCCTAATAGATTAAAAACTAGAGCAATTAACATAGATAAAAATGATGGTACCAGACCTTGTATGAAATGCAACTATTGTAAATTCATTACCAAATCGAATAAGTTTGTACATCCAGTCACAACTAGAGAATTCACTTTTAATGTAGATGCTAACTGTTGTACTGAACATCTTGTCTATCTAGCTACTTGTACGGCATGTCGTGCATTTTATGTAGGCAAAACCGACCGTATACTAAAAGATAGAATTAGAGAACACATCTATGATATTAGCATCAAATTTTCTAGAAGTGCTTTATCAAAACATATATGTAGTAATACTTTGAACACAATTTTAGGTTCCAAGTTATACAAGTCAACATTCCCAATAATAGAAGAGGTGATGTTAGGAACAGAACAGAGGAAACTGAAAGTAGATGGATTATACGGTTAAGGGCTGATTGTCTGCCTGGCTTAAATGATAGAGTTTCCATTAAGCCTGTTTTGAAGAATAGACCCCTTAGGAAATGATATATTTTTCATTACAGATTTTATTAATCAATATGACATAGTACTATATCATATATTACAGTTTGGTTCATTTGTTATAATAATAGTTAGAAGTAAGTTGGAACCATGGCATTTTATATTTAAAGTACTTTAAATATATTGTAAGTTTATAGTTGATATTCAAGTGTTTTTATATATTTTTAATAATATTTTTAATAATACTTAAATACATTTTAATATATATATGTTAGTATTATGTGATGTTTTGTTGTGATTTAATATTTATGGTAGAAATTGATGTCATATAAATAGCACTAATGGTAGAAAATGTTTAAAAATTCAGTGGACATGAAAACGATTGCTTATGTATATATTTTTATCCATTTTATATAAAAAATATACATTTCTTATAGAGTTTATCAGCTATGATTTAAATATGACTATATTTGCTATTATTTATTAGATGGCAAATCATATGGTATATAGCTAAAATTAAAAGTATGTTATTCATTTAATTTAAATAGTTAATTAAATGAGAGAGGAAATGATGTCATTAAATCAAGTGTATATAAGTACGCACTTTGAATATATTTTTGATAGCCTGAAGAAGCCTTTGTGGTGAAAGTGCTTGCTGTTTCTAAAAATAAATTTGTTACATTGTCTACGTGGAGTCCGCTTTACTATTACAAATAGTCAAGAATTGGATTTATTAGTTCTGGTGGATGACATACATTTTTGTGAAGAACTGTTACTGTGACAAGATTTGTGAGCTTATTGTTCTGCCGTTACTTCATTTAATTTCTCTTTTTACGGACATACAAGATAGCAGCTATCTTTTTCTTAGCTGTATATAAACAGGCTTACACCAGGGGCAAGATTAAAAAAAAATGATCTCAGTCTGCTCTCAGTGTAAGTGGTCATTTACACTCAAAGCAAGCCCTTTGGAATTGAGCCAATTATTTATTTCATTACTACATTTATCATTCAGTTTCCTGACATTACAGCACTAATATTAAAATAGCAACTTTAAGTGAAATAATAAACAAATCCATTGTATTTTACCTTGCATTACATTTGCAGATATTAAGCTACAGTTACAGCAATAGTCAGCACTGGTGCACAGAATCTGTTTTAAAGCTGAGATTATTTGTTCAATCCATTGTACCTTCTGATAAGCCCATTATAAGGTTTTTATGAGATGGGGTTTCTCTCCCAACATAAAAACTTAATCAAACATCCAGAGCCGTGGACAAGGGTAAGGCAGTCCACAGAGCCTATCTGGACCTCACCAAGGCCTTTGACACCATCCCCCACTCTGGAATCATAAATAGACTTACTAAGCTGGGCATTAATCCCTACGTCATTCGATGGGTTGCCAGCTGGCTTACTGACAGAACCCACACTGTAAAAGTAGCAGACTCCCAATCCAGCTCCAGACAAGTGACAGGTGGAGCACCTCAGGCTTCAGTCCTGGGACCGCTCTTGTTTGGCATCTACTTCTCTGAAGTACAGGCCAACACTAAGGGACTCTGGCTAACAAAGTTCGCAGATGACTGCAAATTGGGAGCCATTATTGAATCCCCAAATGATGTGGATTCTCTACAAAAGGCCTTACAGAAACAGATGCTTTGTGCCAGAGCCATGAGCTCAAGCTCAATGCCAAGAAATGTATAGTGATCCCCTTTGGGAAAAACATGTACCTGTGAATTACCACATAGGTGGCAGTACAATAAACACCAAAAGTGTGATAAGAGACTTAAGGACACAGGTGGACAGTGGTCTCACCTTCGATAACCACATCGCGCCAACAGTCAGAAAATCCTTCTATGTGGCACACCTCATTACTAAGGGATTTTCATCCAGAAAAAAGCAGGCCACTGTCCAACTGTACTCATCCCTCATTAGACCCATTATAGAATACAATGCCCCATTTGGGATGTACCTCTCAAGACATCTGCAACAACTGGAAAAGCCGCAGAAATACCTCACTAAAATAATCACAGGCCTAAAGCAGATGCCCTACACTGACCACCTTAAAAAAACTCCAGCTATACTCTGTCACATATCGTCTACTCAGAGGCGATCTCTGCTTAACATACAAGGCCATGTCAAACCCAGAGCTGTTGGACATGCAACACGTAAAGAAATCCCAATCCCTCAGAGCCACACACTCCAGACATCTAAACCTTGTCATCACAATAAACAAAACATGCTGGAGGGATAGGTTCTTGACCCAGAGACTCCCCAGACTCTAGAATAGACTGCCCATACATGTCAAGTAGAGTGCCTTTTTGGCCGTCTTCAAAAGGAACCTTGACGATTGGATGGGAGAAAGGAAATTCACCCTGAGGATCATGTCAGTTGCCCTGCTAGATAGGGGTCCAGGGAAGTAAATAGCGTGGGAAGAAATAGCCATTGAATTGTTATTGCTAGGCTTCTATAGGCCATAGGGCCGATAGCCTAGTAGCAACCTATGAACCTATGAACCTGTGAACAAACAAAAGTATCTGACTCTTTCATCACCAAGACTTCCCTGGCAAAAATAAAACATCTGTTTACCAATATCCCTTAGTAAAGTTCAGGGTAGTCAGGAAGCTATTCTTTCCATCAGTATACCTACTTGGGCATAGAGTAGCTGTCAGTCCTGTATATACTATGAAGTTTTCCAAAATCATTGCAAAAGCAATTTGTGCAATTCAGCTTTGGAACCAAGACAATAGACCTATTCCAGTCACTAATGGACTCTATAATAATTCCTCTCATTAGCATCTCCTTTATAATCTCTTCCTCTCTCTCTGAATTCCTGCTATCAGGTTTTTGGTACCTGGTATTGTCTTAGCTTGACGTTTCTCTGGGAATGCTCTAAATGATGTTTAATACGAATTGCCTTTTCTTGGTAGTTCTGAAAAGATACCTTTCTTTCTTAGAATAAATAATTGAACCTCCTGCATTTGAGGCTTTGAATGGCTTTTGTTGACTACTTCTGGAGGAATTGAAAGCATTTTGTTCTCCTTCCATGGCCTTCAACTTCATGTACCATGCTCACCACATTGGCATTGCATTGGGACTTCTTCTTCTCCACACTGGCCCTGAACATGAGTCAAAGTAAGTCAAGGGAGTTAGGAGATCCCAGTAGACCCAGGAGAAGTTGGAAAGGGATTCACTTGTGGTAGTCAGTAGTCAACTTCTTGGTGTAAAGAACAAAAGTAAAAAAAATATGGACAAACTGGTGGGGGGGGGGGTCCTTGGAAATGCTTCCACCGACTAACTTGGAAACATTTTCTTTAGTATGTCCTCAAGTTTCATCCCCCAATAGGTATTTCTAATGGTTAGCTAGCCTACCCAGAGGTCAGTCTGATTGGGATCATTCTTTCCCTCTGTGTTCAGGAGGTCCAGTGTATTGCTTTTTCTTCAGTCATGGCAAATATGGGGGGATCTCTATAGCCCACTTGTTGAACTTTTTAACACATGGCTCTGGCATGGTTTCAAAAATCCTTCCCTGTTACAAGTAGCTTTGCATTTCCTTTGGGAGAAGGGGGGTTAGGGCCTTCTTATCTAACTGGAGGCCCATCGCCCTTTCAAACACAGACTAAAAGTTATTTTGTAAAATTCACTAACTATGTTTACGTTCCTTTTTTGCATGTATTAATGGATGCTAGAGTGTTTGGTGTTCCTGGTTGGCCTCTTGTAGAATTGTTACACTTACTGAAAGGCTTAAGTCAGCATGTATTAAATATCCCAGCAGCCTTGATAGTTTCATGTGACCTCCAGAAAGCTTTCAACAACATCTCCCACTCTGCTCTTTTTGAAATCTTCTCAGCATTTGAATTTGGCCCCAACTTTATTAAGTGTATTAAGTCCATTTATTCTCACACCACTACAGTCCTGGTTGTTAATGGTTGGATTGGTCGAAAAGTTCCTATGCAAAATGGTATTCATAAGGGATGCCCATTAAGCAGTTTTTTTTAGCTCTGGTGGTTAATGCTGTTTTTTATAATTTTCGTGTTTCTCAGAGTTTGGTGCCTTATTCCTTTTGTTGTGATTCTGTGTCAGCTCATTGTCTAGTTTCATATGCTGATGATATTACTTATGTTGCAGAGGATTCTAATGTCTTTGCCCAACAGGTTTTCTTTATATTATTGTTGTTGTTTCATGTAGTTGGCCTGTCTTTGAACTTCTCCAAGTTGGTTGTTTTTTCATTAAACTCCGCTAATTCCCAGTTAATAAGAGAATTGCGATTCAGTTCAGATGATTTGATGATTTTGGGGGTGCTGTTTGGAACCACACAATTTGTTTCAGATCATTGCTTAAAAGTTGTAACATGGGCTTTTACTTCACTCCATCTCTGGGCCACTTTCCCTCTCTCATATGCCAAAAAAGTGTACCTCCTTAATGGTGCGTTTTTAAGCAAACTTATTTACCTTTTTTCTTTTTCTTTTTTTTCCATTGGCATGGACTGCTCGATTGTTAAAAGATATTTTCACATTTTTTGGAAAACCTCACTAAATCAAGTAAAGAGGGGCATTCTTTATTCTCCTCCAGACAGAGGGGGTTGCTCCCTCAAACACCCCATTCTTTTTTTACACATATTACATTTGCATTTTATTTTCAAACATTTATGTTCTAGTTCCCCTACTTTAATCCATGAAATATTGCTAAGTTCACATAGAGCATTTTGGGATGCTTGCCTTTTAGGGAAGAGGTCCAGTGATCTCAATTCTTCAGAGTTGAAGGACATCCAGATTGTTGTTTTTAAATATAAATTGCATGTTTGTGATACATCTTTGTCTTGTAAAGAATGGTATATTAAAGTTTTACAGGATTATGTTGCTATTGATGGATATGATACATACTCTGTTTCTCAACAACATGGATAAGCACAGCAGTGACTCATGCACTCCAAAGTGCCTTCTTGGAAAGACTTCTTATGGCATGCATCACTAGATAAACTGCCTCTACGTGGATCTTTTGTTTTCAAGTCTTTATCTGAAAGACAATATTTTCGTGCAAATTGCACTGACATTGAGACGTCTGAACATATATTTTTACATTGCCAATGAGTTACTCTCTTTTGGAAAGCTGTTCAACTGACTTTTGTGATCCCTTTTTTGTTTTGTTTTGTTTCCAAAGACATGCATCTGGAGCATTTCTCCCCGGGCCTCCACTGAAAACAGGCTCTGTGGAACCTAGTCGGACATTCCTGGTCAACAAATGTTAAATAAAATAAAATAAAAAATAAAATTGTTCCACTAAATATTTCAAAATGTTTATATGGTGACCATGGAAGGCTTTGTGACTGTACTTCCCAGGATGGATTTTTTTCTTAGTTTCAGCATTATTTTTGTTGTGGAAGGCCAGAGGCTATGAATATAGAACTTCAAAATATTATTCATTTCAATACATCATTCATAGACTACACCACAGCTAACTAAATGGGGATTGAGTGATATGATAAAGTGACACATTATATATCTTATTTTATTTTCTTACATAATATTGTTTGCCTTTTGTTATATTCTTTGCTATTGTTTTATGTTTTGATTCCTTCATGTACATTTGCATTTCATTTTGTTAATAAATATGGACTAATCTAATGGTCTAGAGAACTTCCCTTAGTAACCATATGCCTTGAAGACTCAATTGCTCACATTGGACTACACATTCCTGGAAACTCAACTGAAATGTCCCCAAATTACTTGTGAATTTAATTGAAACTGCCTGATTAATAAGCATAATTTACTTTAACAACCTGAATCCATAAGCTATCTGCTCTATATATGCAATGTTATATATGTCACTTGCATATGACAGTTTTTAGAGCACATGAAAAAATACATATTATTTTTGCAACATGCTATATTTGCATTAATCATACATTCTAAATTAACTCAATTGGCAATTGACAAGTTATTTATTTGAAACATCAGTCTAAATATTAATTGTGCCCTTGAAATATTGTTGTTGTTTTGACAAAACAAAACCTGAATTGAAAAAGGAATGATTTGAAGAAGTGAAGTATTGTACAGATTTCAAAGACAGCTATTGACATACAATATAATTAGAAATGTATACATGCAAGGAAAAATTGAAATGCTTTATACTTTTAGTTACAATAGTTTATTGTTAACTTTTTGCTTTATCAGAAAATTTAAAGAGCTAGGAAATTATTTCTAATTTGTCTTTATAATGTTTACTAAAGTGATGTTAGTCACTTACTTGTTTAATGGATTGCGAGTCATGTACAAGACGGACTGCTGAATGTTATTTCTGTTTACCTATGCTTGCTGAATTTCTTTTATTAGTACTGATTTAAAACAAGGGAAAGAAAGGGAAGGGAAATCTCTGTTTTTGGTCAAGGGAGGAGAGGCTTAAGAGTATTCTAACTGCCCTGAGAACTCTCTAAGATGCTCTAAATACTATTTGATTAATACTTACCTAAGGTAAGTCTTGATTACCATATAGGTACCTTCACATTCATTCTAGACCTGATGTGATTACCCATTCTGGAAGCAGGAGGTGCTCTATGCAGGATGGGAATTGTCAGGGTGATCATAGTTCATTCTTAGACTCTGCTTTGTAAATCTATAAATATGTAAAAGCACTGCACACTAGAATGTAGGGCGCCTCTACTCTGAGTCAGCATACCACTGATAAGCCATGTCTTTTCATAAGTGTAAGTTGAGGTTGGTGAGCTGAAGAGTGGGAAAGTAAAGGAAGACAGTACACCTACAGTAAATTCATATTTCATTGGTAATGACGCATTGTCTCCTGTAGAGTCCTTTTAGTCAAATTATTTTAGTAATAATCTATTTGTTGTAGGCTTATTTAGTGTATGCTCCTCTGTTGCATTTAATTTATCCAAAATTACATATCTGACATGTTTGGGATCTCTTAAGGGTAACTAAATATTGGATATTTTCTAAGTCAACATAATAATTGTTTACACTACTAACATTCCATCCTGATATACAAAATACTATAGAACAATAATAGAAAAATATAGAATTTCACATCTCTTTTAAGAAAATTCTCCATATAATAATTTAACATATGGAGCTCAGTTGATAGTGTTGGTTAAGGGTATGAGTGACAATCCAATAGATCGATCGTTATCTACTGGGTTAGGAATGACTTTCATTCCATGTTTAATGGGAAATTCATATTTACTTGTATTTGAAACTTTAGAATTAATGTTTTATAGAAGTATTTTTAAAGCCTGACCAGAATTTTACCCTACTTATATTTAAAGAAGAAAAAAACATTAAATTACACTCCCAAGTTTACACACATAAAAATAACATCCAATGTTATCAGAGAATATGGTATAACTACCATAATCAAAATAAAAAAAAGAAGCAAAACGTTTCTTCCAACAATAACTTGAAATGGATTTAACATTCTTATCATTAAATACTAATGGCTTAAATAATGGAAATAAAAGATCACACTTACTAAAATATTTAAATCTAAATAAGGCACAAGTAGTATTTCTTCAGGAGATGCATTTTAAGACTAATGATAGCTTTATTTGGAACCCTAAGGACTATACAGTCTTAGCTCAACCCTTCTATAGAACAAAGACAAAAGGAGTATCAGTTCTCGGAAAGAAAAACATAATCGCTCCAAAAGTTATTTATAAATATGAAGACAAAGAAGGTCTAATAGGATTTGTTATAATTAAATTTAATAACAGAATATGGACTTTAGCTAATCTATATTGGTTCCCAGGAATTGGAGCAGGAATGGTTAAAAAAAACCTAGATTTTATTTCCAACAATTATAAAGGAAATCTTATACTGGGAGGAGACTTTAATTGTACCTTAGAAGTTTGTGAAACCACCAAGAAGTCTTTTTGCATAGCAACTATTTCAAAATTCTTAAAAATGGATTGATTAATTTCATTTAATTGGCACTTTTAACTTAAAAGATGATAAATCCTTATTATTTTCCCATAAAGACCATAGATTTGGAATATAAACCAGAATGGACAAATTATTTGTAGTTCAAGATTTACAAAAAAAAAATCCTCAACTTCTCAATAGTTCCATGTCCCTTCTCAGATCATGACTCTCTGATAATGAAGCTCCAAATAGAGTTTAAACCTTTAATCCTCTCAACTAGAATTCCATCATATATCACGAAAATTAAAGAATTCAGACCCTGGATGTTGTCAGAACTACAATTATTTCTTGAAATTAATAATACAACAAAAATAAGTAGAGTCATGGTTTGGGACTCATTAAAAGCGTATTTATTTTGCAAGACCCTTAGCTGGTACAAAAATAAAGTTAGAGAGTGGGAATCTGAATCATTAGACTTGCAAACCAGACTCTTGACAGCAAAATCTAAAAAAAAAAAAAAATCAGAATTGTCCAGAAGTCAAAAAAGAAATAGAGGAATTAAATAAAAAATATAATGAAATTCTAACACACAAAACTTGTCTAGCCTTGGAAAAATTAAAAATAAACTCATTAGCTACCTCCCCCAGATATCTACATAACTTATCTACAAGAATTAAAATACAATCTAAAGCAAATAACATTAGTATTATATATCATGAAAAGAAAGGGAAAAAGTATCAGATATAGGAGACATCCTTGAAGCATTTCGGTTCCATTATATGGAACACTTCAAAAAAGGAGATTTAGATACCAACCAAATAAACTTAGATAAAAACCTTATCAATATAAAAAAATTCTGGAAAACTTAAAACTAGACCTACAAAAACCTATATCCTACAAATAAATTGTTGACAAGATAAAAGAAAGTAAATCTAACAAAGCTCCAGGGATAGATGTTATAATTATGGAAATTTACAAACTCTTCCCTTCAACAGTAATCTCCCTTTTTCATAAAACTTTGCTAGAAGTCCAGTCAGAAGCAAAAATACCACCCTCATAGAAATATTCTCTCATAACACCAATTCTAAAAGATAATAAAACACCAGACCTTTGCACCTCATACAGACCTATATCTTCTTCTTCTTTCGCCACAACGGATCACCTGTCCACTTATGATTGGCAGTGGAGTTTTATGGTGTCGAGTTGCCAGCCCGGCGCCCAACCTTTCACAGAAGGCACACACATGCATGCACTCATGCCTAGGGCCAACAGACCTATATCATTACTGAATAATGATTACAAAATATTCGTGTCAATGCTAGCTAACAGAATGAAAATCCCACTTTCAAAAACAATGAATAATGATCAAACTGGGTTTTTATATAACAGGCACATACATGATAATATTAAAAGGATACTTACTCTTATAGATTATGTGAATAAAGAAGATAGACAAACACTTGTAATTGGATTAGACATAGAAAAGCCATTGATTCCGTCTACTGGGAATATCTATTTAAAACTTTAGCATTATTTGAATTTCCTCCTCCCTTCATCTTATTACTAAAAAAACATATATATTAATAACTTAGCCTACATTAAATTAGGTCCTTTCACCTCAGAAGCTATCCATATAACAAAAGGTACTAAACAAGGATGCCCCCTTTCTCCTATTTTATTTGCTTTGGCTATAGAAATACTTGCAGAACTAATATGCAATAATCCAAGAATAAAATGAATAGAAGTCTATGACCTGTACATATCTAAAATAATGCTTTTTGCTGATGATATTTTATTAACCCTATCAAACTCCAGAGAGTCATTAGTAGAGCTAGAAGAAGTAATGGAGAAATTTTATAAGATTTCAGGTCTACACTTTAATAGATCAAAATCAAAATTTCTATTTTTAAATACGAAAATAGAACTACAAGTTACAGATAAATTCATTATAGGAAAACAAGAACTTACGCTAAATTATTTAGGAATAGTGTTATGCAAAAATATAAATGAAACAATATTAATAAATTATAAAAACATTATTGAAACAATAAAAATATATATAGAAAAGTGGAACAAAATTATATTAACTTTTGAAGACAGATTGCAATTAATAAAAATGGTCTTATTGCCAAAAATACTATATGTAGTATTAGCAATACAGTTAATTCCTGAAAGATGCATTCTTAAAGAAATAAACTCATGTTTAATAAAATTTTTATGGTATCCCAAAAAGAATAGAGTTGCTCTAACTCATCACATTAGCTCCTAGAAACAAGGAGGATTGAACTTCGCAGAAATAGAAACATATATAAAAGCATATGTGCTTAAAACTCCAGTAGACTGGGTAAACCCAAATTATTTTGCCAACTGGAAAGAATTAACAATGGCTATATTAACAAATTAATTTAATCTGTTAAAAAAGTTTTAATCTTAGACAAATCAAGCAAACCCTGGTACATGCTATGCATAAGTATAAAATATATTATAACAAAACCTGCTAAAACAACACAGATTAATCATTACATCAATTCCTTTAGGAAACTTATCAATGCAAACATAGATCTAAAACTTTGGTTTGACCTTTTAACCCCATTTACCATCACTAAGAACTTTCCTCACAACATATATAAAGAAACAATAACCTCCTGGGAACAAAATGGATTCTTATGCTGTTTCAATGTGTAAATAAATTAAATGTTTTAGATATACATATGATAAAAACTGCTTACAATATTCTAGCACTGGTTAACCTTACAAAGCATTCTAATGTACACTCAAGATTTATGCAGATTAATCAATAATCCTCATTTAAAGATATTCCACATCTAATAAGTTTTCTGTATGAATTTATATATAATAGTTGTGAAAAGAAAAATTCCATTTCAAATCTATATAAAGAGTTAATAACATATAAAACAATTCCCAAACCATCATACTGGCAGTTCTTGACAAAAGGTCAGTCATTGCAGTTAACAGAAGAAATTAAAACTAACATCTTACTATCAGTTAATTACACCTCTAACACACAGTACTGGAAAATATTTAACTGGAAATACTTACATAGAACATTTTTAACACCAGATAGAATTAAAAAGATCACTACTACTACAAATGTTTTTTTTGTCAGAGGTGTAAAAAGTCAGATAAAGCAGACTGGATTCATATTTTTTATGAATGTAATAAAATTAAATCATATTGGAATGGAATCAATATTTTTTACAAGCTTTATTTAATGAACCCTTTACCTTAACTAAAGTATTGATAATTTTAAATGTAAATAAAGGTCCCTACCTGAATAAGACAAATATGTATTTGTTATGGACAGTACTTCCTATATCCTGGAAATGCGTAACCAGAAGGTGGAATTCAAATACACCCCCAACTTTGGAAGAATTCTACACTTTACTGAAGACAACTACATTGATGGAAATAAAAATCAAAGAACTACAAATCTATCCCAGGCCATTGGTAAATAATCCTTGGAAGAAAGTTATATCTTTGTTAGACACTCTGCAATAATCAATATTGTATCTCTGATAACTGATCTGTTAATTCTATATTTAATAACATACAATGTATATAATTGAAAGTCAGGCTATTGTAAATATTGTATATAGTTGTTTTAAATGATATTTAAAAATATTATGTAAATGTTATTTTAATTGAAATTAAAAACATATTTGAGGGAAAAAATGACAAATCTTTCCCAGTGATAACATCATAGTTATGGTAGAGCACCATGACTACTGGGTGTAGGATTTTTCTAAACTGAATCTGTACCTCCACCTGAGTCGAATCTTTAAAACATAGAAAACTCAAAACTGCAAAATTCAAAATCTCGCACACCGGAGATTTTGAATTTTGTGGTACTACTGCACACACACGCACACACACACACCATCCTCCCCACACAGAAACACAAGCTCTCTACTACATAAAAGAAGGGGGGCAAGCCCCCCTGCACCCCCACACCCCCCTACTTAAATATTCTAACTCTGAGGTCGCACTACACACAAACACACACACACAACAACACCACACAAGCTACATTCTGCTTGCACACACACATTAGAGCAACAAAACACACTAACACACACCACAGCCCCTACCCAAAACCCTTAACACACACACACACACACACACACACACACACACACACTCAGACACACACACACACACACACACACACACACACACACACACACACACACACACACACACACACACACACACACACACACACACACACACACACACACACACACCCACCTCATACACAGAGCTCTCTACTACGGAAAATAAACAGCACCCCCCTACTTAAATATTCTTACTCTGAGGTCGCATTTACACAAACACACACACACAACACCACCACACAAGCTACATTCTGCTTGACACATCACAGCAACAAAACACACACCTACCCAAAACCCTTAACACACACACACACACACACACACACACACATACACACACACACACACACACACACACCATCCTCCCCACACAGAAACACAAGCTCTCTACTACATAAAGAGGGGCAAGCCCCTGCACCCCACACCCCCTACTTAAATATTCTAACTCCGAGGTCGCACTACACACAAACACACACACACAACACCACCACACAAGCTACATTCTGCTTGCACACACACATCACAGCAACAAAACACACTAACACACACCGCAGCCCCTACCCAAAACCCTTAACACACACACACACACACACACACACACACACACACACACACACACACACACACACATACTTACCTGAATCCGTAACCACAGCGGAACATCAGACGTGCGTGGTATTCAAGGTTTTGAATTTCACACTTCTGGGCTTTCACTCTTTTCAGGATTCCACTTTATGGGCTCGAAATACTGAATTTCGACATTTCAGTATTTCGAGCTTCTAAAGTGAATCCAAGTGATCATATTATCAAATCAAGCAGATATGTAGCTTACGTGCATCTACTTTAATTATTAATTTTATCACCTTTATTTATTTACTTATTTATTTGTCTTTGTTGACCAGGAAAAGTCCAAATGGGTATAACTTATTTTCAGTGGTGGCCTGGGGAGTAAAGCTTCCCATTTAAGTAATACATGATATACATTTACAATTTCAGGGTAAAAGCTTCTATACATTAGCTCATTTACATGATTTTTAAATATTTGAAATATTTCTTACATGCGCATTGTTTTAGTACAAAAACAAGAGAGACATACATTGGCTAATTATTGAATATTAAAAATTACATATAATAACAATGAATGCATTTATAGCATAATGGTTTCATGAAAAGATCAAACTGGTTTGTTTCTGAGTTTAGTAATAATTTACAGATAAACAAGAAGAATATAGCTTAAACTTTATAACAGAGATATGAAAGGAGAAGTTACGGAAATGAGCAGGAAGAAAATGAACAGAGAAATTATAGTTAGAGGTGGGTGTGAGAGAAGGCGGAAAAGAAAGAGTTTAAGAAATTACTGCAGCAGGAGGAGGAGCAATAAGGTATTAAAAAATTGGGAAGCAAAGTGGCTAAATGGTTGAAGAAAAGTAATCTATGTAAAGCTATCCAGCTGAGCAGGAAGAGCAGAGGCATCCTTCGCATCGGTGCTGTTTAAGCAAAGCTTTGAAACTGTTTAAGTTTTCTATCTGTTTTGCCTGGAGATTTCATTCCAGACATTCACTGAAGGTGGCTTCAACCAGACAGTTTGCTACCCAGTCACTGTTCATAGTCCCTTCACCCTCCACCCTCCTTAGTTGTCAGGCCAGGAGTCTTCGCTTTAATTTCCCATCTACAGTATTTCACAATGTGCCTAGCACACACCTAAAACAAAGTATGGAAGACATAGCCTCTTTCCCTTTTATTTACTACATTCTCATTTACTTTAGTGGGCTCCATTTTATACATAATTTCATAATACAAAATCCTTTCTACTAAAGTCACGTTTTAGCATCCTGTCGGTGTGTTTGGCCCACCCATTTTTTTTTTTTTAATAAGTAGAAGCAAAACTCTTTTTAAATTAAAGGAAGACACAACTGTTAGATTGCTTTTCTCTCTACAATATGGCTCCAGTATTCTGGAGGCACCAGAGACCTGTTTTTATGTTATAAAACTTTTATTTCCTTGTCTTGGAATGAAAAAGAAAGGGCAAGCACACCCATGTTTTTTAAGTTTAACTTACCACACAATTTGCAGAGGAATTTCTCTATGCTTGAATGGCATACCACAGACATAGATACATCTGTAGTCAGGTACTGCTGACAATCGTATTTGGGTAATTAGTCCTGCAGATGTCAGGAGCTCAGCAGCTGTTGTAAAAAGGACAGAGATATGTAAAACTGTTTTCCACTGTCTTTACTGCAGACAGGAAGAGAAGTTACACTGATCCATGGCTACTTCCAATGTAGCCATGCCTTTCACAGTAAAACAGAGCAGTTAAATCAGTCAATGGTTCAAAGGCAGTTGTCACCTCTTCTGACAAATTTACATAAGCAGCATCACAGTACTGAAATGCTAAACTGTAAACTATAAATGTTTGTTGTTTATACTACTATATATTTTAAGATGACTTAAATGTAGTATCAAAGATGTCTGTGACATTTTGACAAATGTTAGATAATATTTTTTCTTTGTAATTCTTGTAAAGTAACAACACATTTACTATTTTCATGTCCTCCATCCATAATAGGAAAAAATGCCCAAATCAGGACTTCTCTGCAGAAAGCAAGACAGGCAGCAACCCAATCAGCTAGATGCACTGATACTGATTGTAAGAAGGCCTTTTATGCTTTCTTGTGACATCCTTCCAGAGGACGATGCTTATCTGGTGCACAGATCCTTGGAAAGAGACATCTTCCACTGACTTTGAGTCAGTCCTTACATAAGTGGAGTACATTAGCATTTTCTAGTCAACAAAGGAAATGCAACAATTGACAGCAACCATCAATATACATCTGAATTTACTTTATTTTACATGTGTTATGTGCCCTTTCATTAAAACACTAGGAAAAGGACATCTGAAATACTTTAACTAGCTATCTACATACAGTAGATAAATTAATGAATGAAAAAATCTTTCCACTTCTGGCACTGGGGAATATAATTACTTTCAAATCCTTTCCTTATCAGTAGCAGCTGTCACTTATACATGAAACTGCAAGGATCCCTTAGAGCAGTAACAGTTTTGACACCCAATATGTGTGGTAGGAGGGGACTGTTCATTTATCTTGGACTACAAAATAATACTTGAGCAAAGGCCTGTAATTTAATTATTTTTTGTTGCAGTTGTATAACTCCTTGGTATATTATAAAACAAGCCCTGAGACACACAAAAGAGGGCCATTCAAGAAATAAAAGAAGCAGCCCTGTTATAGAAGTTATATCACTAAGATGATAGTAGCTGACACTTGTAATGTCTTTTGGCTTTTCCCCGTTAGGGGTCGCCACAGCGGAACTCCGATCTGCTAATGATTGGCAGTGGATTTTTTTTTTACTAATCCCATTATATGTCAATGGCATGGGAATACACCACTACCACCTTATGTCTATCACAACTAATATAAAGCAGGCCTGAATTGGATTATGGGACAGAGAAAGGATTGAAGAAAAACAAGATCACATGGATATGTCAAGCCCTATTGGTAGCCATTTTGCAGAAAACATATTACAATTCTATAAGAAGCAGTCAGAGTGATTTTGACATGTAAAAATAGCTCAAAAAACAGAGAGAGTGAAAAATAGATTTTTTTAGATCTGAGGTAGAGTTTTCCTTTATATTTGTACTAGACTTTCCCTCATCATTTCATTACTGTTTACCCCTTTAGGGTCTAATCAATTTTTCACAATATGTTTCAAATCTAATTGTGCCCTGACAAACCACCGTTTAAAATATGTGAGCCTGAGTTTCTGAATTGACTCTTGCCCTGGCAACTCTTCAGTGATTACTTACATTGTCATGTGATCATCGAATGGTGGAATAAGCCTCAGCACCCTCTCACCTTGAGCTGATCAGGTAATCAGTGAATGTATTAATGAAAAGTGCAAGAGAACTCACATTCAAAAAAAAACCTTCAATAAATATTTTCTAATATGGAATTGATGAAGATCAGTGGTGCTTGTAGAAATTAGAACATAGTTTGTGAGGTCAATATTAATTCTGAATGTTTGTTGACCTACTTCCAAAGCTTGTTGTCAGCTGAGGTTTAGAAGGTTTAGAATCCCTGAAAGTGATTTTATAATTTTACACAGACACAAACACACATATATATATATATATATATATATATATATATATATATATATATATATATATGTATATATATATTTATATAGATGGATATTTATATATATATATATATATATATATATATATATATATATATATATATATATATAAAAACATGCAGTAGGTGGATTGAACACTCTAAGTTGGCCATAGATGTGAGTGTGTGTGAGTGAGTGTATGGACGAACTACAGCAGCAGGGCTAGCCACCTGGCAGTGTAAACCTTGGCTCGAGATGACTGTCACAGTTGGTGACACCCCAACTCTATATGCAAAATGGGAAAAAGGGGTTGAGGATGGATGTATATATGTATATATATATATATATATGTGTATATATATATATATATATATATATATATATGTGTGTGTGTGTGTCTGTGTGTATATAAACTACAAGAATGAACTATGCAAGGTAGATGCTTCACTGTGTAATACATTAAACCTCCAGTAGTCAAGGCCAATGGGATATATGCAAATGACCCCTTAAGGACATAACAGGGACATTAGTAATTGCCTCTTGGAAGACAAACAGTGCTATAGCTGCATGGCTTTTAAATACCTATGAATTTTTGCATTTTATGCTTTATGGGTACATTTAATCCAGTAAAGCCCAGCCCTAGCATTAACATGCATGATTCAGACTTTTTAACCACATCAGTAGAACATAAGTGGATTTTTTTACTCTACTTTGAAACACAGACCTTAAAATTAAGACAGGTGTTCATAAGCATTAGGGTGCTTGCAAAATATCCCAAATAACATCCAAACCAAAGCGTAAAAATGTCATACAGACAAACCATTCAATAGAAACTGCAAGAAAGATCTAGCAAAGCTAGAGTCTTCACTGTGTAACAGTTTTAACCTCCACAAAACGACAAAAAAGCGAGTGGAAACACAGAAACTTGTGAGGTAGAAGGTTCAGCATGTACATTGAACCCTTGACTGAAAAAGTTGTTGTTTACCAAAAATTTCGCCATGGTAGGGATGCCCTGGTTATTAGAACCCACTTCGTTGTTATCGTTCACATTTGTGCCAAAATTAACAGGAGTATTACCTGTAAATAACGTAGCAGCCACTGTAGGGACAAGACGATGTTGTGCCGTCGTTGTCAGTGCTACACTTTCCGTTGTTACAGGTCCTGTACTCGTTGTCTCCACTGTAGAAGTTTGTTGACCATTGGGAATATAAAAATCGCTGCCGTTCTGTTGAGAAAGCGACGAACCAGGAAGTCCGCTTCTCTCAGGTAAAGGTGTAACAGTCATGGCATCCACCTTCTGGGTAAGGGCATCCACTCTACCCAGAAGCAGTTCAACTAAAGTCGTCAAGTTACCATTAGAATTATCCGTAGCCTCTTCCGCACCATTTCGCTGTGTAAATAAAACAGGTGAAACCTCTCCTGTGTCACTCGCCATGTAGAACCAAACGCACTAACAATTCAACCAGTAAACTCCACAAAACGACAAAAAAGCGAGTGGAAACACAAACAGAGGCAGTTGTTAAATTTAGATTTGTTTATATTTTTAAATGATTGTATGTAACTTGTACATCCATTGATCAATATTTATAGTGTAATTTAAGATACAAAATGTGGAACTTGTAAGTTTTATGTGTTAGCATGGTTCTTTACATTTGCTTCAAACAACATCATATAATGTTACACATTAATCAAATGTAATATTGTTTTAAGGTCGCCATGGTAATAATCAATTAAGAAATGCACTTGTTTTCAATTGGTAATTCTTGTATTTCAATAATATATAAGGTTTCAGCATTTAACATTTCGCTGTTTGTCTGAAGAAGGCTGGACATTGGTTCGGCCGAAAGCGCTTACGTTCATTTGGAAGTATTAAATCTTTTTTAATTTATTTAACAACTGCCTCCGTTTGTGTTTCCACTCGCTTTTTTGTCGTTTTGTGGAGTTTACTGGTTGAATAATTAACAGTTTTAACCTCTTATATGATTTCTAAATAATTCTTTTGCTTCTTATTTACACATATTCCTTGACTAGTATCCATCTGCCTTTAATTCCTTCACTGGCAAAAATAGCATTAAGTAGTTAACATTATAAGGGCTGAATATTGCTGAATCTCTCTGGGCCTCTATTAGAACAGGGCAGGCCTTCTCCTTTCATAAACATTGATTTAATGTGTTCTGGCTTTCCAAGTTCAAGCTATAACCAGACCAGTTGTTTATTTTTCTTTAAGAGTAAGTAGCTGCTTATTTGTCTCATTTTTACTACAGAAAAGATTGAGAAGAACATCCTCTTGTAATTTTTATGGAAGCAACTCTATAATGACTCATTGAATCTTAAGACGGATTGGCAGATCAACTCACCTAAAGAGGGTCCTGAGTACTACTACTGCTGCCGTATTAATGTATCCACTGTTTAGTGTTCCATTTCAGTAGGTAATGCTGCTCAGCAAGTGCAAAGTGTTATTCATGTTAGGTGTCAGCACAGCCAGAAATGTTGTTGAATTATGCATTTCTTGTGTAACTAAGGATATTGTCATGCTCTCAAGAGGTGAGGGTTTAAATTCATTGATGGGTGGTGCAACACGCAGCACTAAATGACACTGGAAGTGCTACTGTGTAGGATGTGAGATGGTGTGGTTGATTAAAAAACACTGACTTTGCAAAAGCTTAGTAGTATAGGCTGCATGATGTGCAAAACATGCAAGGTGGTGCATAATGACATCTACATAAAAAAGATCATGCAGATGAACAAACTTTCAGTATATAGCTGCAGGAAGTCAAGATGGAGGATCAGAGCCCCATAAAATAACAATGCTGCAGACCTACACTCACTCAGTTTAAATGCAGTGATTTACAGAGTACATGGTAAGAGTCATGTCAGCCATAGCAGCAATAGCTCATCAGCTGTCAGAGCCAATGATGGCAATGCTGAGCAGCAAGACCACCCGTGCCAATGAAGATGCTAACACAGCACCTCAGATATCAACATCTGACACATCAACAGATAATCAGTCACTTCACAGAGGGCATGAATGCATTACAAGATCTAGGTGAACTGTGTTGTTTACAAGTACAGTCAAGCAGTGTGCATGATATGCCCATTCATGCAGAAACAATGGTATATCTAGCACTGACTATTCTAGCTAATTGGAACTTCCACATGTTTATGGGGGATATGTTAGGTTCACACCACAAATCCTCAGCATTATGCTACCTGGTTCATGAGGACATTAGAGGGCAAAGGCATCACTATACATGCATTTTACAAGATCCCACCCTTCCCTGAGGTCTTGGGCACTACAGAGTGCAAGCACATTGCTATTAACACTCCACCTGGACCAGATAAACAAAGATACATGAATAGGAAGAGCTGCCTCTCCATGAACTGCATGTTGGTCAGTAATGCCCACTGCATTATATATAATGTGTCCCTCTATTACATGGACTGCAGACATGGTTAACACATTTACTACACATATGACCTGCACCAATGGTTTCTGTGAAGGGAATTCCTATAGGACCGGATGGGCTATACACATAGCTAACATGCATGCTGATACCACACAACTAGAATGTTCGGACTTTTATGTTGCAAGCAATGCCAGATATGCCTTTAGCCTTGGATGATAATCCCTTCCATAATCTACAGACCATGGAGTAAATGACATACAATCTGACCCATGCTGAAACTAAATTACAACCTTGCCTATGCTGAAAACAAATGCATTACTGAAAGTGTATTTAGATTTCTGTAGGGTACAGTCTACTTACTATTGAGACACCTCTATCTGAGTGGCACAATGCAGTCCTGACATATTCAGCAAAATATTTGTAGTGAGTGCCAAGCTGCACCTCATGGTCTTGTGAAAACAGGCAGTGGGGCCAGATAACACCACAGTGAGATTTGTCACAATGCTGATGCTGAATCAGGCCAGAGCCACAGCCAAGGTTAGAATGGGCACAATACAATGAAGCACTGGCAAAACAGCTGTGCTTGTTCCATATCTACGGGCTGTGACACAGACAAAGCAGAATAATATGATTCATGCTTAAACACCGCAACACAGATGTGATGTAATACTTTTTATTGGACCAACATAGGTTTTGCAATGAGCTGGTATTAGGTATTCATCAATATAACTCCTAACAATAAAAGGTATTATATCACCTCTGTGTTCCAGTGTCTGTCTGTTTTCTTCTAGTGGATCAACATGGCATTTCTTTACCTTTTTTATTACATGATGAATTCTGTAATACTCTGTGTATTCAGTGCAGTGCATGGTATGAACACAAGGGGTTAGAGGCTGATCGGGACACAGCTGGTATCACTTGAACAGGTAGAGGGACACAGTGACAGTTAACTGCAACATTACAGTGTGGGGTAAGGTTGCAGGAAGTAAAGTCAGTAGCCTTGCGTTTTTTGGTGGCTGCTAAGTGTCAGGATACCATCCTCAAATGCCCCCATGCACCCACTGCTACATATTTATGTCATCTCTGAGATCACACAGTCCCCTGGAAAAGGGCATATTTCCCAACACTCTGAGACTATTGGTCTTAAACCTGTCAATCATCTGTTTTGTTGACTAAAGTGTGTTGACAAAACAATGGAGAACATTAGGGATGTTCGATAATTTTGATTCCCATATATATATATATATATATATATATATATATATATATATATAGATATATATATATATGGGTGTCATGACATAAATTACATTTTGTATGGTCAAACTGTGTATTGTCAACTCACATAGATCAACATATACATCTAGTCAATAGCTGTGTGAGATCAACAGTCCCCAGAATAGAGGGTTATGCCCTTTCTCCGGGGATTGTGCAATGTCAGAGTTAGTATGTATATATATATATATATATATATATATATATATATATATATATATATATATATATATATATATATATATATATATATATATATATATAATAAGCAGGGAGAGTGAGAGACACAACCCCCACATGAGGAGGGGGCAGGGGGGAATGCCCCTTGAAAAAAACACTTTACCTTTCCTTGCATGTTCCACGGATTAGCCTCAGAGCATGCACTGTAGTGTGTCAGCATGTTTTGTAATTGACATTTCTATGGCTCAAATATCAGTAGTACATATATATGTGTATGGATCTACTTCACTTGATCTAAAACTCATTTGCCTGACACCCATTTGACCGACACCCAATTGACCTAAATTTCATTTGATTGACTCCCATTTCACCAACAGATTACAATGCTGAACTTCAACATATTAAATCTTAATCCATAGACAAGCATACTTAGAACACCAATAGCTAACCCTTTCCAGAACTTAAAAAAACTACTTACTTACCCTCTTAACAGAAGCGAGAGAATGTACAACCAAACTAGGTGGGGGGGTCTATGCCCCCACACCATCCAATGTGGGGGGTTGTTCCCCCCACACCTCCCCTAATTATATATACTAACTCCAGGATCGCACTACAGTAGAAAAAAGGGCATATACCTTTAACTTGCCTTACAGTACTCTACACGCTGACACTACTGCTGGGAACTCACAAAACATTTGCCAAATTGCTTTAGATACTTCCCATAAAATGTAAAGAGACAACCCCACATTTAGAAACACTACTTTCTACATGGCTATCAGAATTCTAACAGTCAGCACTGTAACTTATAGTAATTATTTTTATCATAAGCAAGTCACAGGTGAAGGAAAACCCACAACCAGTCTATGCCTTTAATGTCAGTGAAATGGGATTCAGTCAAATGAGTTGTCAGTAAGTCAATTGGGCATCGATCAAATGAATGTCAATCAAATGAGTTTTAGGTCAAGATGTCTATATCCCTATCTATCTATCCATCTATCTATCTATCTATCTATATATCTATCTATCTATCTATCTATCTATCTATCTATCTATCTAGCTTATCAATCTATATGCATGGGTTATCTAACTGAAGAGATGGGAAAATAGATTGCTTCTGAAAAAAGGCTTGCAGTATATTTTTAGATCTTTAAAAGCTAGGTTCAGTAAAAGCCCCACACATACATCATGTTAGTTTTCTGCACAATATTTCACATTCTGAAATAAAATTAATAAAGCTGTCAGCATGCAGTCTCATGTCTTGTGTCATTATTTGCAGCTATGAATGACAAATTTCACATGGAGGTTTAAATGTAGATGCTTATGTTCTGAGATTCTCTGTTACAAAAATTATTGCGCCTTCATTGTCATACAATCTATGTAATTAATCAAGTCAGTGTAAACATTTTTCAAGTATGGTTTCAACAAACACAGTATGCCAGGTCTGTTTTAGTCAATGCAAACTTGAAAGGAGCAGATATTAGATATCGAACAACATGTATTATGGTGTATCATTTCACTTCCTTGTTTTGTCCAATAATTATAACAGAGAATTTGTGGTACACAGTTTGGTTAGCCACTGAAGTCTGCATCTCATTTTGTAGCTGAAATGTGCAAAACACTGCTTTAATTTAACTGCATTTTTCAATTGAAAGTAATTATGAAGTGCAAATAAACAAATCTCACAATTGTATATCAGTTTTTGCTGTCTGCTTGAATTTAAAATGTCTTTCAAAAATGCATGCAGCTGCTGAAATCTTTACAGTCTATGATATGCTCTCAACCACAATGAATGATAATTTCATGTTAATAAAATACAATACTGATTTGCTAGTAAAAAACAACCAGCGTGTTGCATTTATTGCAATGTCTAATTTAATATAGATTACTCAGCATAGAGGGCAAAACACGAACTTTCCTATGATGAATATAAAGCTAGTGCTTGCAGTTTACACTTCACCCTGTTATAGGCAGTATAATGCTATAAGGGTGCCATAGTATTGCACATGCACAAGCTGAAAGGCACCAATGCAGCACCTCCTCCAGTTCATGAAGGGTGCATGCTGCAGGCCTTTGTTTTTGTTTCATGAATTAAATGTCAGTTTCTAGAAAGAGTGATGCAGTTTTTTATTTCTTGGTACCAGAAAAGAAGAATTCACCATGAGGCAAATTGAACGTAATGGACTAACAGCAGAGTGGACAGCATCCCATTTCCATGCAAGGACATAGAAGAGACAGTTTTATTTTATGAATCTTGAGCTCATGAACCAGGCAGGGACCACTCATGCAGTGTGGAATGGTACAGCTCAATATGCTATTAAGTATCAGCAGGATTCCCAGATCCCTAATTTCTAACTCAGCTTCAGTCCAGATTCCTACAGTACTTATTCATAGTTTGTAAGCCACTAAAGTTCAGAGTTAAAAGATGCATATTGACTAAATCTCTGCTTTATATAAGGAAGCAGGCTTTCTTGAATCACGTGGTATGAAAACAGGGGGACAAGTGTTGTTTAACATTTCACTTAACATTATTCTATCGCTAATTACAATTTCAAGTCAGGTTGCTACTCTTTTCTATATTTTTGTCTGTGTGGGTGTATCATTGCAGGAAGAATCTCACGTTGTGCGCAATGTCTGAATATTTGAATCTTAGCTACTACATCTGCAGACATTCTGGCAGCCTTCCAACAAACATTTATAATAACAATAAAATGCCCCACACTGCTCTGTCTTGGTAATTACAAGACCAACAAGCTTTTTAATTTAGCTTAAAGCTAATGATTCTACAATCAATGCAGCAAACTGTATCTAGCAATCTGGAAGATGAAATAATTCTAAGTAATGACTTCACATTATTTAAAATGCTTCTGTTTGTACTACTCGTAATAATTTCTGTACTTTATCAGTTGTTATAAATCTCAGTGGACCCTCTTCTCTTTAGTTTAGTAAAGTATATTCTGAATGTGTGTGTGTCTGAAAGATTTAACAAGCAATTAATTATTTGAAACAGGTCTCATCTAGATTATATGAACATTACTGCAGACTAATAAATCTTTGACTAGTAATATCAATCTGTTTGGCAAGACTAGGTTAATGTGCATGCCTCAAAAAATTCTGAGTGTTTTTTAACCTTATCCTACCTTTATCACAGTGAGTGCAGAAATGAAAGGGTTGGAATCTCCATATCATGTGAATGAAAATGCATGTTTAACGGTGATGAGATAGTTCTATCAGCATGCATTTAAATTGTTGGGAGGTCATAAAATATTTAATTGCACCAAAATGAAGAAATGGGGCCAGATTCCAAAAGAGATGGTCATAGTGCAAGTCTGCCCTGATTCCAAAAGACCTACTCTCAGCATAAATAACTTACTTTGGTGTAAGGCCTTTCTATAAACAGGCTTACTATGGGGATCAGATTCCAAAACATCTGCTCTTAACCTGGTCATATGTGTGAAAGAAGTTAGTTTTTTCTCATAGAATATTATATGAAATAACTGAAAAAATGCTTGCCAGCACACTTTTATGGGGACATGGGCAATATTGTACACGCTTGTGCATTAAACTTTGTAGTAACATTTTTGCTACAGTTATACACATTACAAATCACAAATCATTTTCCTCTGGTACATAAAATAACACTGACACCGAAAAGAAGTTGTAAATATTAATTTGAATAGAAAACTTGAAAAAGACCAGGATCCTTTTTTTGTTAAGTTATCTTTTATTTAATGAAAAATAAATGCCACGGATGCTCATTTTCTAAGACATTAGACCTTCAAAAATCAGAACTGACAACAGAATCTGGCACTGGTTTCAAGTTTCCTGCTCATTTTGAAATCGATTCATTCACATCCATGTTTTTTGCTCTAGTCTTAGGCCAGGATTTATAAACACTTTGTGGAATTGTGCAGGGCTGGTCTGAGTCATATTCCACAGTCCTGCATGATTCATAAAGGGACTTGGGAGCAGCAGAAGGCTGAAATACACAACTAAGACTGTGTTCATTTTATCCCTTCTATTCTGTTCTTTTTAAGAGAGTGGCTTTCCTTTTTAATTCTTGGTGTGTGTGCGTGTGTGTGTGTGTGTGTGTGTGTGTGTGTGTGTGTGTGTGTGTGTGTGTGTGTGTGTGTGTTTTCATGTGCATACAATGTAGAAAGGGACAGGATGGAATTCATTTAATTTCCCTGCTAACAGCCAGCTGTTGAATATATGCTCATTCTCCTGTAGTTTGAGCAGTTCTGAACTTTTCCTCTCCACAGAATCATGCAAGGGCGAGCATCCACATCTTGAACATCATCATTGAAGCCCTGTTGATGTTCTTTGTTAAGTTTATTCTTTCTGCCCTTCTTTAAGGCAACATTCTTTTTATTATTATTTTTTTACCTTTAAGCTTGGGGGATATGTGAAATATAGAAAGGGGCAGGAGAGAATTCATTTGAGTTTGCTTGCTTATTGCAGGTTGTTGAATACACGCATGTTCCTCTGTATTCAATGTAATCAAGCAGAAATGGCTTGGATGAGAGGGATTTGAGGTAGTGGATTTTTTTATTAGTCTGTCATCTTTTAAAACAAATTTGATATAGATGAGTTTGACAAATCTCATGTAGAGGATCTGATTGAAAGGGGGTTTCTACAAATATGTAAGCTCTGTACAAAGTACTCCAATTAATTTGTAATGAATAAAGGGTTGGAATGGATTTGCAGCAAGGATAATTATTTGTCAAACTGGTATGTGGCTATTAGGCTCCAAAAATATGCTTAGAAGAAATCACAGTCTGAGGTTTTGGGAATGAATACAAATTCAGAAATAACTGTTAAAATAAATGGGTAAGAAATTGCAGAAGCAGTCATTGGGTAGATGTCAAGAAGAAATAAATGAAAAGGCAATGCGAATGTAAAGGATGATCATTTTGAAAGGGATGTTCAGGATGACTGATCCCTTTTGTGTCAGGATATAGCAACTTCCAAAAGGAAGCAACAGGTAGCAAAATGACTGCACGTTACGACTTAACTGATCTGAGCCTTGATCCTGTGTCTGTGCAGGAAAAGATAGATAATGTAGTACAGATTAATTTTAAAGTCACAGAATAGCTGTACTTGTGAATTCACACTGGAAGAGTCTTGTGAACAGAGAGAAGAAACTGAACAAAGAGACATTCCTAGTGTAGAAAATTATGCAAGTTTTTAAAAGCTATCACATTTGGGTCAACGTTGAAATCTATTGCAGGCATAGCGAAAGGTGAAATAAGAAAATTCATGTATGAACCTAAAAATTGCCATCATTAGGTTATTTTGCAGCTGATGGATACTGCTTAAGTCAACATGCAAATGCAATCTTGATTACTAAACTAGGAAAGTACATAAAGGATTTTTAGAAATGGAATAAACAAGTTTGGAATGGGTAGACATTTCAAAAATGTAATAGATGATCTTGTCCATATACATGTGAATGCAAGAATTTTAATAGACACATTGATGGATATTGTCTATTTTTGTTTGAGGAAAATGTATAAGAATTCATACTGAAACTAGGTTCAACTAGTTAAACAAGCCACTGTAAAATCTGGAATATTATGCATTCAACAATTTTAAGTGGGAGTAGAACAGGAGGCATTTCTATATATGTGAGGAAAAGTCTTAGCTTTGGTTGTGGATCATATAGTTCTGAGTCCCGTACGGCAAGTCCTGAAATCACTGAGGTGCTAGTTAGGACTCACTTAGGTGTTTAAAAAAGGATACTGCTACAGGGCATAATACTGTAAATGGGATATCCTTATATAGTACTAGGGCTAGTTTGATAAGTTGTTTACTATTCTTTTACCAAAATACTCTACAGTTTGGAGTAGTCTCAGAACAATGGAAGACTTCTTATGTAATTTCTATTTAAAAAGGAGGTAGTTAAACAGTCAATAATTATAGACCGAACAGTCTAGTTTGTTTGGTAAATGTTTAGAGAGAATTTATTCAGATAACTATATGTGATTTGTTTTTTATTCGGATGTTCAAGCTTTAGTTATTGGTATTTCAGTAGATGTGATATGCCTGGATTTGGGTAAAGCCTTTAATTCATTACCTCATAAGTCTATAATTGAAACAATTATAGACTCTGACTTTAGATTTTAAGCAAACTGGGTGAATCAAAAATTGGCTGAAGGGTATGCAAGCTGAAATATGCATATACATGGGAGTTTTCTCATGATTATAGTATAAAACGGTGGTACCACAAAGGCCTGTGTTGGGTATATTCCTTTTTAATATATTTACGTCTATATTTCTTATGGCAGGAGGTCATTGGCTTGGAAAATTCACTGATGAAGTAAAAGTAGCAGTTTGTCTCGTTAGTAAAGGATCATATTATTTTCCAAATGTATTTGGATCACTTTTTTGGATTAATGTAAATAAATAATGTTGAATTTAATACTTCTAAATGCAAAAAGATGCATTTTTGGTAAATTAAATTGTGGCTATCGTTATTCTTTGGATTAAATTATTATGGGGGGGATGTCAGGAGTTTTCAAACTTAGGAGTATGTTTGGATAGTAACTTTGCTTTTCAGGTTATAGCCATAATAATAATTTGAAGAGTTGTTATTAGAATATAACAACTCTGTGTGGCACTTTTCCATCAAGAAATGTTTAAATCTTGCAGCCAATTTATAAAGCAACAATAAGATCTATAATGGTGTACATTTTTGATCATATTCAGGAGGAGATATTATTACGTTGGAAAAGGTACAATGATTCTTTACAGGAAGAGGAAAGGAAAGGAAATGAAAGGAAAGAAAAAGAAAGAAAAAGTAAATTAACTTGAGATATGAAGAAATACAGACAAGATGTGCTTATTCTCTATAAGGTATAAAATATTTGGGGGAAGAGCATTAATTTAGATGTTCAAATGTGTTAAGAGTGAATCTTTAAAATTAACTATGGATATACCTACTTTGGAACATGGAGTGTCTACAGGAAGTAATCAGTTCTTGTTGGATATGAAGATTATAAACTCCAGATTAGGTATAAGCTTTTTTCTTGTTAGGGTTGGCAAAAGATAAACATATTGCCTGGTCATATAAGAATAGCACCCAGTAATGATTCCTTGAAATGGAAATTAGATCAGTGTCTTGAGGAACATTTTTTTGGCAATTAAGTCATTGAGTCTGGCTTCAAGTGATTTCATTTGAGGTCTTATAACCTGAAAAAATTGAAACATTGAAACATTAAAACTGCATACCTGGAGTACTCCAATTAAAGAGTTATTACACAAATGGGGATACATATCTTCATTCAATACACTGTTGAGTACACATAAGGATTCACGTGGGTTCAGAAGTTGATAATAAATGGGGAAAATAGCAGCACAGAACCCAGTCTCCAATGATTCAGCAGTAACATAGCTGAGTAGCTATCTCAGAATGACACTCTACATGACAGCTTGATAAAAAAAATTAAAGGAATGCAAAGGCATATATTGATACAGACTGCAGTGCACACAACCACACTGATATAGTGGTTTTCATTGCTGAAATTTTTGAAGAAGTATTAGTGGCATTAAGCTACAGCAAGGAACATGTAGCTGTTTCAATATCTGCAAGCAGTGACAGACTGCTTGTACTTGTTCCTGTTCAGCACCTAGTACGGGTCTGTCTGTCAATTCCTATAACAGGTTCATAGATTCCCAGATAGGCCGATACCCCTAAGTCTCATGACCATTCTCCCCTTAGTAGTACCCTCTCTCAGGCAGCACCTCCTTTCTCCAGGAGGGCAGTACTGGGCAATCCTGGAGTAGATTTGTTGATACCCTTCCAGTCATCTAGTTTATGTTTAAAGGAAGATAGTCAGTTGTATTGCTTAACATGCAGGGGACGTTTATTCTAGTGGTTTGGGAGGCACCAAACTCCACTGTGCTTTCTTTTTTTCTGTTGGTGAAGGTTTAGGCCCCTGGTTCCTAGCACTGATAGAGAGATTCAACTTGCAAAGAAACAACAGGTCCAGCAAAATCAGGTCTCTAATGGTAAGGTGGCAGCAATTTTCACTCAAATGTCTGTAAGACACTGAATAAAGGGATAGAGCTTTCAGTGTGTCTTGGTACCTCAAGGACTTTACGCCTGTGATCTTTCTGGTTAGAAGGATTTGATGTCTTTCTAATTGCTTGATATGTTTAGTGAGATGCATCTTGAAGGGGGCATTGTACTCAAAACGACATGACCAATTATGAATATAAGAGAATGATTACTTCTTTAAATGTTGACAATTTTCATTTGGCAATTAGGTGGACTAAATAAAAGGATTTCCTGACAACCATTACTAAGTGATAGTCAGAAGAGAAGGAGCTATTCACCTAAGTAGGTATGTCCCAACTAGATTTTTTGTTTTGTAGAGGTGTGTTTTCTGGGCAGCATGATGAGGGCAAGGGCTGTTATGAAAAGTGACAATATTACATGTTTTAGCATTTAGTTTTAGCCATTTTAGTACACCAAGAGTTTACCAGGGAGAGTTCATTCTGGAGGAGTTGAGTGCCACAGGATGGCATAACAACAGTCCCCAGTTTTGGCAATCATCTGCAAACATTTTTAGCCAGAGCTCTTGGATCTCTGTTTGGCGATCTAAGATGTAAAGCCAAAAAAGGATTGGTTCCAGCACCAAGTCCTGAGGAGTAAACACTGCTCATTTTCATACTTTTTGTGGAGGCAACTGCAGCTCACACTATGTAGGTTCTGTCTTTTAGATAGTTTCCTATCCATCTTGACACATATGGGTCAATTTTCAAACCATTTATATTCTGTATGATGCCAGCACAGGAAATGGTGTCAAAGGCCTTAGCCAGGTCAAACTATGCCAAATTATTTTTAAGACCTGGGCTGGGCATGGACATTGTATACGCACTTAGTATGTGTGCAGATCATTCCCATACTGTATTTATATGGTCCTAGTATGCACTGTATAGCAGTAGTGCTGTCTGGGTTTATGAATCACACTTTTGCTATGATGGCAGCCAAGCTCTTGGAGCTGAGTATAAGGTCAGTGCGTAAATAATCTGTATCAGCTCCTTCCCATTAGCAAACAATAATTTTCACTGAAGAAAGCCTAAAGTTAATATAAAGATTATGGTTAGAATCAAGCCTGTTTGCTATCTGCTTATCCATCTGTCTCTGTGCCTGTATAGAGTTACCTAATTATATATGTCTGTGTATATGAGTGTAACCATATGCCCATGTAGTTGTAACAGCCAGGTACACTGAAAATAGACCTTTGTAATGAGGTGTTGAGAGATCAGGTTACCATACTCTACGGGAATATATCTAATACATTTCTGTAAGGAATCTACTCATTATTTTTTTCTACTAATTTCTTCATAGTTTGTATCAACAAAGCCTGAAATGCCCAGAGTTGCTATAATAACATTGATTTGTTAACCAGGTAGGCCCACTAGACACACAGTACCTTTTCAGGGGTGACCAGGGAGCAACAGTTGGTTAAGTGACTCTTCAAGGTCACACAGTAGGCAAATGATGGCTGAAGGAATCAAACCCACTACAGCAGGAACTACAGCTCACAGGCGTAACCCTTTCTGCCAACTCAGAGTTAATGTATTACATAAATGAAAATCCTGTACTTATTCAAGTGGTCTAGAGGGATGAGAGCCACACAAAAGATGTTCCCTTTGTGATCTATTTATTAAATAACTTGAAAACAGAGTGCACGTCTTCAGCAACCACTGAGCCATCAAATGGATCAGCAGTCCTATTCCCAACCACACTTGTGCTATACTATCCCATACCTTTCATGACCTAAATCCAAGAATACACATAATTGAGACAGCTATCATCTTCTGATATACAGCCTTAGTCTAGTCACAGGTATTCTTTAACATGCATTAATGTGTAAGGATACTAATATAAGAAAGATCACTGAAAAATCTATGTTTGAAATTTGTACAGTGAATGGTCACTTTAGTACTGTATCTCATAGGTTCATAGGAGGTTACTAGGCTAATGGCTCTAGGGCCTTTACAAGTCTATCTGTGTAAAAGACCCATGTACCCTAATTAACCATAGTTAGATGAATCGTTGTTAGCAGACCAATTCTGTGATCAGCACCGACTACCCCTGTCCATGAGGGACATAGGTGACACCCCCAGGGTGAATTTGTGGCAATCTCTGGGTGTTATATCTGTCTCTCCAACATGCTCTGTTAATGCCACAGGCTAGGTTGAGATCCCTGGAGTGAGTGACTCTTTTCCCATTTGCGTTGTGCTGGATTTCCATTAGGACAGAGTCAGAGACTGCTCTGTTGGCCAGGCATAGGTTGCCTTTCAGCAGCCTGTATGATACAGAGTAGAATGACAGGACTCTCAGCCTTTTATGTCAGTCATGTTTTGGAACCCTGGATTCTCGTGGTTAGAAACCTCTGTGGTCTCTCCAGTTGCTGCAAGTGTCTGGTGAGATACATACAGAAGGGAGCATTATACTCAGTTAGTGGCCTGATAAGGGTTGAGTACAGCAGAGTTATAACCTCTTTAGTCTTGGATGAGATGCCCTTATTTATGAGATGTGCAATGTAGAAGGCTTTTCTTACCACTATGGACACATGGTGATCAAAGTTTAGATTGCTATCAACCTGTGTTCACAAGTGTCACACCACTGGGTTTGAGCTTAGTGGATTGCTATCTATATCATAATTAACATGGGCAACTTCTTCGCCAAAGGGGATAATGAGGCATTTTTTTGCATTTAGTTTTAGTCCATGACTGTAGCACCAAGATTTTGTCTGTCAGCCCCTTCTGTAATATGTTTACATCATTGGGGGACTCAATGATTGCACCCTGTTTGCAGTCATCTGCAAACCTGGTAAGCCACAGGCCATCTACTTTCGCCTGGACCACAGATAAATATTTTCTGAACAGTAGAGGGCCTAGCACAGATCCTTGTGGTATCCCACTGTTAACTGGTCTACTCATGGAGATGAACTCCCGAACTTTGACAGTGTGCATTCTGCCATGGAGCCAGTTGGCTACCCATCTAGTGAAGTATGAGTTAATCTCCACTTTTTTAATTTCTCCAAGTCTTTTGGGTTTCTAATACCATGACAGGAATGGACCCCGTTCCTAAGTCAATGTATGATTAAAGTTCATGAAATTAGTATTGTTTTAATCTTTGATGTCAGCCAGAAGTGCTCTTTGCAGCACCTGCAATGTGCCCAGTAATACTTCCTTCTGCAATTCGTATGGGGTTACATGTATTGGTAACATAGCTAAATATGATTGTAGATTATTTTTTAAAATACCTGTTGCTCCTACTACTATTGGAACTGTCTTGGTATTTATCTCCCACATTGCTCTCGTTTCTGCCTACAAGTCATGATATTTTATGACTTTGTGTCTCTCTGTACACAAGACACTGTAGTCACTGGATGTGGCAATTTCAATGATCAATGCTACTTTTGCCTTCTTTTCATGGACCAGAATATCGAGTTTTCTAGCATCAGTCTTTTGAACTGTTGGTAATGGATGATCCCATGTGATGTAAACTTCATAATTTTCTATGATACTTTGTGGCTCATGTTTCCAGTGTTTTTCAGCCACTTCAGTACCATAATGTTTGCACAATCCCCAGTTCCACAGTCTTGCCACATTATTATTCCATTCAGTATACAGTCCTTCTGCCATTAGTATGTCACAACCAGCAACATGGTGTGCAACTGTTTCCAATTCTGGTTTACAAAATCTACATTTGTCTATTTCTCCCACATGGTCAATGGACTTTTTAAACCAATGTGTACTTAGCCCACTATCTTGTGCCACCAATATTAACCTTTCATCTCTTGGTTTGAATTCTCCTCTCCTTAACCATTCTTGCGGTTGATCCTGATCAACATGAGGTTCTTCCAAACGTTTTCTACACTTGCAAATGTATTTATGCATTTTCCACATTTCTTGCCATGTCATCTGGTTCTTCACCTTATATTCTTTCTTTTGTTTTTTGGCACATTCATGTACTGCCTGATTTTTATCTACTTCTGGTTTGATTTCCATTCCTGCTTGACACCAATATGCTTCTGCTAGATTAAGGAGAGAAGTCATCTTAGATTTATTCTCCTCATGTTTCAAAACTTTCACTATGTTTGGGTCTTTTGAGGTCAGCAGATATGTGTGCAGTCCCACGATCGCTGATCGATACATATAATCAATTTCAAGGAGGACCATCTCTCCTTTGGAAAGGGGAATATATAATCTTGGTATGCACTGATTTTTATAAATCATTGGATGAGTGTGAAGCATCCTTCTTTTTTCTAGTGTAATCCATGCAACACATTTTGGGACCAGTCAGTCCCTCCAAAAAGTTAGGACAGGAAGAGCAAAATGGTTTATAGCTTGAATTTTGTTCCTAGATGTCAATGCTGTTTTCAGGATTAATTTAATCTTCTAAAGTATTCCTTACTAAGTTTTATTCACATTTGTTTATGTGTTATTGTTTATCCTTCATCAGTTCCCAAATATCTATACACTCCTCTTGCTCAAGTTCTTTTATACCACATTCTTGTCCCAAACTGGTGTTTTATTGGTGCTGCAGTTTTCCTGCTTTAAAAGTTGCTTTTGCACATTTACCAAGACCAAATGACATTCCTATATCATCGGAAAAGTTTTGACAGCTTGCAGTTGTGCTTCCACTTCCTCATCGTTTGAGCTATACAGTTTTAAATAATCATCCAAGAGAAGTTGAGAAGTCTTTATACTTTGTTGTTTTCTTGGAGACAAATTATAACCATGGTCTAAGCTGCTAAGTAGACAGCTTAATGGGTTAATGGGTTAAGGGCAAGAGAGAATAGCAGCGGTGATCAAGAGCCACCCTGGAATATCCCCCTTTGAATTTTTATCCCTGTGATAGTAATTTGGCCTTTATCATGGCTTAATTGCAAAGTGGTCTGCCACTGTTTCATGGTCACTGTAATGTAGTCGATCAGTGTAGGGTGTATCTTATACATTTTAAGCACTCTTTTATCTATGAATTTGGGATACTAACAAATGCTTTTTTATAGTCAATCCATGCCATACTTAGATTCTTCCCCTTTTAACAGTTCTCCACTATGACTTTAACAACAAATGATCCTTTGTTCCATATGACTTTTTTTGCCCTTTTTGTTCTATTGCCATAATTGAGTTTTCTTCTAAATGACTATAAACTCTGTTGGCATCAATTCCAGTGTATAGTTTATATGTCATTGGAAGGCAAGTTATTGGTCAATAATTTTTAGGGTAGCTTGAAGGTTCACTCTTAAGTACAAGCATTGTTTTTTCTGTTGTTGGCCAGGCTGGTGTCTGTTTGGGGTGTGCATATAAATACTTCTTACTCATGGCTAAATCTTTGTGCAAAGATGTTAATACTTTTAACCAGACGTTAGGTACTGCATCTGAGCCTGGGGTTTTCCAATTAGAGGCTTTTCTTAACTTTATTTCAGTCTCTCTGGCTGTTATTTCATCCCATTGCATATCCTGTACCTTTAAACTTCTTATTCTTTCTTTTACTTCTTCTATCCATTTAGCATCTTTCTTGTATTCCACAGGATCTTCATAAATACTTCTCCAAAATATATCTATTGCTTCTTTTTTGGTGATCTTTCAGTTCCTTGTACCTTGTTTCCCATTTCTCTATAAAACTTTTTTGGGACAGCAATAAGTTGCTTATTTTGTACTTTTCCTTTATATTTATCTGTGCATCTACTAAGTTTTTCTGCCTATGCTGAGATTTTTCATTTGTTATTTGTGATAGTGCATGATAGATCCTGATCTGTTCTAATACCATGCATTGCTTTTATCACATCTATTTTTCTAAGTATTTTTGTTGATCTACCTCTTCTATACTCTTCTAACAGTGACACATCTTGTCTTAATTGCTTTATACTTTTCTCTAGTCGATACTTCCATGATGGTATTCAGTTTCTCCCCTTCCTTTCCATCACTACCTTGTGTTCTTGTGGTAGAACTTTATCAGTTGTTAGTTTAGTTTCAGAGTAATTTATTTATTTATTTATTGTCATTTGTTAACCAGGTTGGCCCAACTGAGCCAAAAGCCCATTTTCAGTGGAGACCTGAGGAGAAAAGATCCAATTACATATGCAAGACAATCCAAAAGAGAACAAAAAAAGTAGTAGCTAATACAAAGTTAAAAATGTCAGATTTACATAGGACTTCAATTACAACAGTAATAGTGACAAGAGGCAAAACATAAAAGAGATATACAATATCCAAACAAAAATTCATTGAATACAAGAGCAGTAGATGTGTGTCCTGTAGGAGTATTTACATGAGCAGATTGCTGGTTATTCTAAAATGCAGTGTTGGAAGAGTAAGTAAAGTAGGAAGTAGGTGGAAAAAGAGAGAGAAACTGAAGTGATCAGAAATGGAGTAATGGAAGAAATCAGTCAGAAGTCAGGAAGTGCTTGACAAGGGCAGGTCCAGATGTTGAGCAAGTAATGTTTGAGTTCTTGTTTGAATTGCAGCTTATGAGGGATGCTTCGTATTTTCACTGGAAGGGAATTCAGGTGTGATCTACAGAGTACTTAAAGAGGGATTTTCCGATATTTTTTGATGGCTTATAGATGTCAAGAAGGTTTTTATCTGATGTGCAAAGTTGATAGCAGCGGTTATAGTGGGACACGAGGTTGGTGATGGAGAGACAGGAAGTGGGATTACACAGAATTTAATGTGTTACGTGCAGCTGAGAAAGAAGCAGTTGTTTAGGGAATTCAGGCCATTGTAATGATTTAAGGGCAAGGCAGTGGTGGGATTTGCTAGGTAGATTAGAGATGAATCTAGTTACTTTATTGTATGTTTGCTCGAGTCTAGACAGAAGTGAAGATTGTAGGTTGCTGAAAACTGGAGCAGCATACAGAAGACAGGGTAATAACAGAAACAGGGCTAAGGAGGGTTTGGTGGAAGAAGGGAGTAGTTTGTGATTCCGGTAAAGGAGACCAAGTTTCTGGTGTTTTTTTTAATGGAATGATGGATGTGTATGTCAGATTTTAATTCTTCGTCAATTGTAATGTCTAGTAATTTTGTATGAGGTTCAGATCTGATGGTGGTATTGTTATGGGAGGTAACAGAGAAGGCGGTTTTGTGAGGTGCCAGTGTTCTGGGAAGAAAAAGTAGTAGTTTTGTCTTTTTAGGGTGTAGAATCAGTTGATTGTCGGTGAGCCAAGTTTCAATGGATGTAAAAGTGTCCTGGGTATGGGCATGGAGTTCAGAAATAGTATGGGCAGTGGTAATAAGGGTGGAGTCATCAGCATATTGTAGTAGGGTAGAGAGGTTGGAAGCAGAGGATAGACTGTTGGTAAAAATATTGAAAAGAAGCGGTCCTAGTATTGAGCCTTGGGGTACACCAGTGTTGACAGGAAGGAATGGGGAGGTAACAGTTTTCCAGTGTATGGATTGTTTTCTGTTAGATAAGTAGCTAGAAAACCAGGATAGAGATGGGGTGGAGAAATGAAGGTCATGCAGCTTATTAATTAGTTTAGAGTGAGAGACAGTATCAAAAGCTTTGGAAAGGTTAAGGAACAGACAGGAAACTAGTATGTTATTGTCATGGGCTTCTGATACTTTTTGGATGAATGAGACCAGAGCTGTAGAAGTACTATGGTGAGGTCTGAAGCCATGTTGGGTGGGAGTACGAAGGTTGTTATCAAGCAGGTGTTTCAGTAGTTGAGAGTGGATCTACTTTTCAAGAATTTTGGAAAGTGGGGATAGTATATCAATAAGATGATAGTTGGATGGGTTAGTGGAGATACCTCCTTTGTGCAGCGTGATTGTGTAAAAGGATTTCCACAAGTCTGGAATGAGAGATTTGGTAATAGAACGATTAATAGGAATAGAGACAGGGTAAGCAATAGCACTGGCAGCAATTTTAAAGAAGTGATAAGGTAAATTGTCAACAGAAGGAGAGCAGGGCTTAAATGTAATTAGTTGTGATTTGATAAAGTCAGTGGGAACTGGATTTAGGGAGAATGTGCTAGAAGAAGGCTGTCTGGGCTGAGGGGATAGAGAGGTAGTGGTAGAGCTGTTTGGAGTCAGCTTTTGGATAGTTTGAATAAAGTAATTGTTTAACAGAGTAGCAGTCTCTGATGCAGTATTAAGAGGGTATGGGGTGGGGGTAAGAGGATTATCAGGGTGGAGGATTTTATTTATGCTAGACCAGTACTTTGATAGGAGGTAAAAAATTTTTTTGGGCTCTGATAACACGTTTTTTGAATTTATTTATTTTTCTTTATTTTAGTTTACATTTGTTGACTGGGATTGTACGATTGAGCTGAAGAGCCTTTTTCAGCCGAGGCCCGGGGAGAAAAGCTCCAACATTTTCAACAATTTTCATTATAAATTAGCATTAAACAGCAATGTTACAGGATTATTACAAGGCATTAAGTAGGAATACAATGTTATACAGTGTCAATAATCAGGAGTATAGCAAAACTATTTCAAGATATATAAAAAGAAATATGTCATTAAGATGAATATAATTTTTGGAGTAAGAAGTTACAAAAATCCTGTTTTATCATAATGTAGTTGCATGAAGGCAAGAACATTACACTAGAATGTTTCTCTGAGGCGATTTGATTAATAGATTCTAGAAGACAGTAGAAAGAGTAGTCGAGGAAGATCAGAGGGAGCTAGTGAGAAGAGTGAGTTAAGGGCAGAAAGTAGATTAAGGTATGAGAAGTAGGGGATGTTAAGGAGTGCAGTGGCAGAACCAGTGATTTTTGATGTGCTCTTTGGTGGCTGTCTTAAATTGTTTAGGATGTGTAAGGGTCCTGATTTCTAGTGGGAGCCTATTCCAAGCAATAGTAGGGTGATAGCTGTACATGTTATCAAGTATGTCTTGGTTAGAGCTTCGGAGAGGTCTAGAGGGAGAATAATGGGAGATAAGAGGGGATAGTGCTGGGCAGTAGGAAGACTGGTATAAGATAGCATGAATGATCTGGAGCTGAGAGAGAAGAAGCTGGTGGGGTAATTCAAGCCAGTTTAGGTGTTTTAGAGAGAGACAGTGTGAGTGTGGAAGAGAGGTGAAGAAGAGTGTACAGGCAGGATGGAGTGGGTGGAGAAGAGTGTCAGGAGTGATTTGTGACAGACAAGTACTAGTAAGAGTGAAAGGGAAGGTCTACAAGAGGATAGTGAGACCAGCTATGTTATATGGGTTGGAGACATTGGCATTGACAAAAAGGCAGGAGTTTGAGCTGGATGTGGCAGTGTTAAAGATGTTAAGATTTGCACTGGGTGTGATGAGGGTGGACAGGATTAGGACTAAGTATATTAGAGGGTCAGCCCAAGTTGGAAGGTTTGAAGACAAGCCAGAGAGGCAAGATTATGTTGGTTTGGACATGTGCTGAGGAGGGATGCTGAGTATATTGGGAAAAAAGATGCCAAGGATGAAGCTACCAGGTAACAGGAAAAGAGGAAAGCCTAAGATAAGGTTTATGGATGTGGTGAGAGAGGACATGCAGGTGGTTGGTGTGGCAGCGCAAGATGCAGAGGACAGGAAGAAATGAAAACAAATGATCTGCTGTGGTGACCCCTAACGTGAACAGCTGAAAGAAGATGATGAGAGAGAGACAGTGATGGGATTTGTAGGTTGGTTGGGCAGCAAATCTAGTAACCTTGTAATAGGTAGATTTGAGTTTGGTCAGGAGTGCTGAGTTAAGATTTGTGAGAATATGAGAATTGTACATTCGACTGGGTAGAAGGTAGGTGAGAGAGAGTAATCTTAACTTCAGAGGTAAGGAATTTCTTGTTACAATAAAGGAGCCCTAGTTTTGAATGAGTCTTTTTTATACAGTTATTAACATGCAAGTCAAATTTAAGCTGATCATTGATGGTTATGCCTAAGTGCTTAGTGCTGGATTCTGCCTGAATGGGAGTGCTATTAAGGCAGTGTATGGAGAAGGAGGGTTTAATATTGTTTAACTTTTTAGGTAGGAAGAGTAACAGCTTTGTTTTTTAGGGTTAAGAATGAGCTGGTTGTTGGAGAGCCATGTTTCAACGAAGTTAAAAGATGCCTGAGTAGCTGAGAAGAGCTTAGAGGGAGAGATGGCTGTGGTGATGACTGTAGAGTCATCTGCATCTTGCACTAAAGATGACTGAGGACAGAAGGTATAGAGCTGATTAGTAAAGATATTAAAAAGTAAAGGCCCTAGGATAGACTCTTGAGGTACACCCATTTATACAAGGAGAGGAGGGGAGAGTGCAGAGTGCCATCTCACTGATTGAGATCTATCAGTGAGGTAGTTGGAGAACCATGCAACAGTATCAGAAGAGAAGCTGAGGTTATGCAGTTAGTGCAGCAGAAAAGAGTGTGAGGCAGTTTTGAAAGCTTTTGAGAGGTCCAAGAATAGGCAAGAAATATGTTTATGGTTGTCCAGGGCTATAGAGACAGTGTTGAGGAAGGGTAATAGAGATATAGTGGTGCTATGTTTGGGTCTGAAGCCATGTTGAGTGGGTGTAAACAGATTTTCCTGTATTAGATACTGCATAACTTGTTTATGAATACATTTTTCTAGTACTTTAGGGAGAGGGGAGAGAATAGTGATAGGTCTAAAGTTGGAGATATCAGAGGAGTTACCTCCTTCGTGTATAGGTAGAGTGTAGCATTGTTTCCAGATGAAAGGGACTTTAGATTCAGAGATAAATCAATTGATTAGGATAGATACAGTGAGAGCAAGAGAGTCAGCTGCTAGTAGAAGAAAAGTGGAAGAATATTGTCAGCTGATGCTGAGCATGGTTTTAATTTAGAGAGTAGAGTTTTGATGTAGCTAGTAGGTACAGGTTTGAGGGAGAAGGTATTTGAGGATATAGTATTAGGAGTAGGTTCAGAAAAGTTAGAGATGTTAGTAGTAGAGGAGTTTGGGTTAGGCTTCAGAAGCTTAGATATTGAATCACTGAAATAGCTATTGAAGATAGTGGCAGTTTCTTCAGATGTCTTGTCTGGGCATAGATTGGGGGAGCTAAGATTACTGAGATATAATACTTGTTTCTAAGTTCTTTGTAGTGCTGGAGTCAGGGAGGAGTTTTATTTCTGGCCCAGAATTTCCAAGCAGCATCCCCCTGATGCATGATAGAGCGTGTTTGCTTTGATAGCCAGAGGGCATGTTTTGATTTTATCCTGATTTTCCAGGAAGGTGCCATTGAGTTTAGTACATCTAGAAATAGGGTATTGAAAGAGGTTACAGCATCATTAAGTGGGAATTTTCTGAGGAAGGAACAGTTAATGTTAGATAAAGTAGAGATGAAATAGTCAGGGATGAAGTTAGACAGGTCACAGCTTTCTCTGTAGAGGTGTTCATTGGGAAGGTGTTGGGAGTATCTATGAATATAAATAGGGGAATGGTCACGGAATTTTGGAGAATGACAGGGTTATAGTAAAGATGAAGGTCTGAAGAAAGAATCCAGTCTATTATAGATCCTAAAGTAGAGTAACTATTGTACCTAGTAGGGGAAGATATGAGTTGGTGGAAGCCGTAAAGATTGAAAGTATGGGTAGGGGATGGGGAAGAGAGAGTTTCCCAGTCTTTGTTTACATCACCAAGTATGATGGTTTCATAGGTAACATTTAGGGTAAGCCAGGAGAGAAAGTTTTTCAGGATATGGATGTTGTCCCCTGAGGGAATGTAAATAGATATGATGACCAATTTTTTGTAAGGATTTAGATTGCAGTTTACCATTAAAAGTTCTGCAGGAGTGAAGCTAAGTATGGAAAGTGAGATTGGAGAGAGAGTAAGCTAGTCAGAGCAGAGGATAGCTACTTATACCTTTTTTATTAGTTCTGTCTGCCTGGAAGATGTTATAGCAGGGGGAAGGATTTCTGAGTTTGTGATGTGAGGTTTAACCAGGTTTCTGAGAAGGTTAAGATGTGGGGGAGTAGAGGTCAATCCATGAGTGCAGGGCTGTAGGTTTACTAACAATGCTTTTGATGTTGAGAGAAAAGATAGGGATTTAGGAGATGAACTGTGGGTGGGTGATGCTTGCTTGTGAGGCATGGTGATGGGTCGTCCCTGGTTACGGTGGATGTCACCATCCAGGAGTAATGAGTCAAAGAAATGGAGCAGTAAGGAGACTAGGTCAGGTGTATGTGTATTTATTGTCTTTATACTTGTAGGTAGAGATTTGCTATGAAACATCTTAATAGAAAAGAGGGAGGTAGGGGAGATTAGAAATAGGTGAGGAGAGATAGTAAGTGGGTGGCGGTAGTTATGCAGGGGAATATTATTAGAGAGAGACGGTTTTGGTGAACTAAAATGCAGAGGTATGTGATATGAAGTAGCTAGTATAAGTAGGAGGAGAAAGGGGATAAGAAGGTGATAGGGTGACATGGTAGGGGCAGAGTAGGGTGAGTATATGTAAGGGCAGATAGGTGTAGAAGGTATAAGGAGAAACATAGGTGACTGAATGAGAAAGGGGCTGGGTCAGATATAGTGAGGAGGAAAAGGTAGATAAGGTGGGAGGGGTTAAGGACAGCAGTGCTTGGGGGATGGGGAGTAGTGTAATTGATAGGATGTGAGGATTGGATAGAAATCACGGGGGAGGAGAAATAGAGTAATATAAAGGAAACAAATGTTGGGGAGGGTGGGAATAGGGGTAGGGGAGCAGAGTGAGCCCAAGCATAATGAGGGGGGACAGAGCGGGTTGACCCAGCAAGGAGAAGATTGAAGAAGAAGGGTAAAAAAACAATCTGTTAGGTAAGTTGGGTAGGTAGGGGACACAGGGGACTCTTTAGCTATCTGAGAAGAAAGCTATGCCTGTTCGTATGAGAGGGAAATGTTAATTTTATTTTCTTTTATTTGTTTTACATTTTAGCAAGTGAGCAGGAGTCAATTCCAATGGCAAGTATTAGGCCAAATAAATGTTATAGATGGGGGGATGAACGCACTGGTAAAAATCTAAACTGTTAAGATAAGTTTAGTAAAGGCACGTTCACAGAAATATAGCCACTCTTCCTGTTTTGCAAGCTGGAGAGCTGACTAAAACTTAACACAATGCTGCCTTCTAGTGGCAGGAAGGGGATAAACAGTAGAAAAAAATCAGAAAGCTAAGGGACCAAAGCTAGAATAGGGATTACTGGGGGGGTTCCTCATGCATGTCCTAGCCACAAAGTTGCTAACACTGCTAGAAACAGCAATAAGTCTGTGAATGGTAATGGTAATATATCCAGTTTACTTCTGTTATATCACATGGATGGCTGTAGTCCTAATTACTATGTGCATTTGTTTTATCAAATTTCTGACTTTTTAGGTTTTATTGACCTTCTGCAGTCTATTTCTTTCTTTGATCTTAATATGTTTGGCTATCTCTATTAAATCAAGCAACTCTTCTTTTAGCTCATTTTCTTCTAAGCTGAATGCACATTTTTTGTTTTCCATTTCCTGTGGGCATTCTATAGAAAGTTCTTTTGCATCTTCCTGTGGCATGTTCTCTTCAGTTTCATCCTGTGCCATCCATTGCTCTGTCATAAGGGAACTCACTGGCCTATCACTCCTTAACACTAACTCCGTCAGAGTTTCCACAGTTTCCTGTTCCTTCCCTTGCTGTCCAGCTTCAAGTGAACATTTATACTGAATTCCTGTGAAAGGCTCCAAAATATCTTCACAGTAATGGTCTGATAAGGGCTGTGTACCTCCGAATTTCCACCTGGGAGAGTTTCCCAATGATCCCTGAGTGGGGATTGTGTCAAAAACCTTGGCTAAATCAGGATACAGAAGGTGGTATGTACTGCTTTGCCCTCATCCAGGGCTTTGATGACATACTCAAAGAAGTCCACCAGGTTTAATAAGCAAGATCTACGCTTCACCAAACCAAACTGGGTCAGGTCAAGAGTTTGAAGGTCTCCTGTGTCCTTGTTGAAAAGATCTATGATGATTCTTTCCATGGCCTTGCAGATAAGGCTGGTTAGCCTTATAGATTGATAGTTTCCTGGGTCAGTTGATGGACCCCTTTTGTGCAAGGGGATCACTGTTGCTGTTCTTCACTCTGATGGAACAATGCCAGTGCTCAGGCTATGGTTAAAAATAGTGACAAGTGGTTCTGCTAGGTCTTTTTTTAGATTGTTTAGTAAGCAACCTGGGATGTTATCTGCTCCATAGAGGCCATGTCTTTGTGCTTGGGGAGTGCTTGTATGACCTGTTCATTGGAGATACTTGGAAAAGGACTGGTGTCAGGAATGTTTTGGGGTATAGCTGATGGGGACAGAGATGAAGTTGTTGCCAAATCTGTCAGCTAGCAGGTTTACAATTTCCTCAGGTTCAGTGGGAGTGGTACCATCCACTATAAGTTTGGCACACAACTGGGCATTCATTTTTAGGTTTTGGATGTAGCTAAAGAATGCCTTATGGTTCGATGCTAATTTAGTCTCATAACTTGCTTTTGAGGACTTTACAGGATAGCTGATTTGCTTGTTCCAACTGTGGAGGGTATTCTTCCTCTGTTGAGTAAGTTCCTTCCTGTTCTTAGATATCACTTTCTTTCTTTTGTTATATAACGTATTTATAATTACAGTCCACCTGGGTGACTTGTTTTTTCAGGTGGACCTGTCAGATACAGCTGAGTCAATATACTTTTTTACATGGTTATATAGGCATTTGTGTACTCTTCTGCATAGGAGTCATTGTTAGCTGTGTTAGCAGAGACTTTAAATCTTTTTATATCATCACTTAGTAGGCAATAGTTTTCTTTGGAGACATTTTTCAGCTTTTTGCTCTTGTGGGAGTATCAGGTCTGATCTTTACTTCAAAAGAGACTGATTTATGTTCTGACTTTACTAGGGAGGGCAACACACAGGGAGTAGTGCAGTGACCCCCATGTTGGGGAACAGTAGGTGTAAGACATTTGAGCCCCTTCTGGGGGTGCAGACCAACTGTTCCAGGACATTTGAATTCACAAAATGCAGGAACTTCAGAGCTAACGCATTTGTGCTTGTGTCAATCACCCAATCAGTGGAAGGACAGTTGAAATTTTACATGACTAATGTGTTTGGCTGTATACTGAGCAACTCTAGCAAGTCCAGGTAGGCGGTGTGCTTCTCCTGGTTCATAGTGGGGGACCTGTAGCTGGCAATGATGTGGTAAGGTATTTTGCCAGTAGTTATTTGGACCTGGAGTAGTTCAAGAGAGTTGTGCTGTTTTACAGTCTCAAGGTGTATCTGGATTTAATGAAGATATATGCACCTCTGCCTTTGGTTCTTTCACTCTCGTTTTGAGGTTCGAACATATGAAAGGCATTGTAGCCTTGTATGGCCAGGATGGACTCTGTGGCCTTAAACCAAGTCTCAGTGACTGCACAGATGCCAGCATCTTCCAAGGTAAGGTGTGCAGTTTACTGCTTAGGCTCCTAGCATTAACCAACATGACCCTGAGTTTGTCTCTAGTGGATTTCTTTACATCGGAAATGTTGTTTTGACATTGCCTAAAAAGGCACAATGGGGGAGGTAACCACTTTTGCCAGTATCCGAAAGCCTTGTGGAGACAGGTGAAGGCCAACTCTGGGAAAGCAGCATGGTCTGTCGACCATGTCTTCCCAGGCTGCCAGTTACTGGATCCCCTTGGAGTGACACCAGAAGCTAAGCCAATTATTGAACTCAATCATTTTTTGTCTATATTGTGGTATCATCCTAGGTAAAGGTAGAATGTTGCTTAGGGCTAGGGACATACCTGCCTGGGACACATAATCTGAGAGTTCAGTCTTGTCTCTCTCTTCCTATAGTCCAGAGAGGTACATCTCAAGTAATTCACTCCATGTCCAATGAATGAGTCATAACAGTAATTGCTGGTGACTTGAGTGCGTGCATGATTTGACTGATCCTGGCACCTGATAGGCAGCTGACCATGACCTTCTCCTTGTTCAACCTGGTGAGAAGGAGATCTGTATGTCTCACTATTGAGTCAGCTATGACTAGGACATTAGGTTTTGGGGTGTTTTGGCTTAGAGGCTTAATTGCTGAGACACTAATATGTGTGGTGTTATTTGTAGTGGTGGAATCTGTTAGTGTACCAGTATATGTATGTTGTTTGTGCTTGGGAGGTCTCTGGTCTTTTAGAAGGTTCTTAGTGAGTACCTCTGTGTATGTGGCATACCTCTCAACCTCTTTGTGGAAGAAATCTGAACAAAGTCTGACAAAATGTGGGGACAAAGGCCCAAAATGGGGACAGATTTTAAATAAAGCATTTATAAACTTAGAAAGTTGTTCGAGTAACACGGTTTGTGTTAACATACATTTTTCTGAAGGATTTGAGGTCTGAAATTCAAATGTATGTCATTTTTAAGTGACTTTAGTCCTCAGATCATTCCAGTGATTTACCAGAAAATCACACATTTTATGAGGAATAGACCAAAAATCTGACACAAAAATCTGGACATTCTGCAAAAATATAGACAGTTGAGAGGTATGTTAAGTGGGTTTATGTGTCTTGATCTTATCCTGTGTGACTGGAGAGGTGTGTGTACCGACAACCTGTTTGATGTCTTGTTTATTGTTACATGAGAGGACTGATTCTAATTTCATGGTATAGTTACATCTCTCGCATACCATATTTGTTTACTTTAGGAGCAAGTGGTTGTCAGTATACGAGGCAACTGCTACATTGCCTCAGGATGCCCATGTCAATTAGGCTAGCTGGAGAAATGTTGGTAAACTCACTGTCCATATTAGCAGGTAATTCCTAAGTACTAATTAGTGAGTGGGCAAATTAGATCAGCTATTGCTCTGAGATTAACAAGGGGACTTATTCTATAGAAGATCAGGGATGAAAAGTGGGGTGATGCTGCTCAGTGCGCAGCTATGTTGTCTGCAGACCAGCTGGGAATCTGGGAGGATTTCACTGACTGGTGTCTAGGGAAACAATAGTTTGTAGGTGTTTGTGTCTATACAAGGCACCTCTAACCCCCATTGCACAGAGTGCAGGTATGAGCAAACGCAAGGCTTATATACCTGTGAAATTATACAGTTTTAAATTAGTCTGCCTATAAGAAATCCCACAATGATCCTTCCTCCAACAATCCCCAGCTCAGGCAAGGCTATATCCACACTCTTCTGCCACAAGGGCTCAGGAGAGCCCTTCTCATGCATGTCAGCCTTGTTTAAAATATATTGGCAATACTTTTTCAGCAGTTAATTTTCTCAATGCTGCATAAATTATATTATATCGTTTTTGTTTTGATACTAATGTTTCTTTCCTTATACTCATGTTTCAGGTAAAAAGCTCAACAGACCATCTAACCAGTAAAAGTGTAAAGAAATAAATTCCACATTTATAGGTAAATGTTTATTTTAGTTTCCATTATGCTTATATAGTTATACATACATACATATATATATATATATATATATATATATATATATATATATATATATATATATATATGGGTCTACTTCATTTCACTGAAAGCTCATTTTCACTGAAACTCAGTTGTCTGCACACAATTCACTGAAAGCCAACTTCACCGAAAACTCATTTGACTGAAATTCATATCGATGAAGGTTATATATGGCCTTTTCCCCACTGTAGTGCAATAAAGTAAGGGGGTAGCCTCCCACATAGTTTGGCTATATATTGTCTTCTGGATAGTTATTCATTGGACTTGTAAGTATCCATGTCTATGGTTTAAAACATTTGCTTTCACTTACCTTACAGTTCCAAAGTTTCCACTTCTCATACTGATTGTTTTTCTTTGCATTCTTCACTGAGAGGGAGCCAGCCTGCTCCGTTCACCCTCGCTACACTTGGGCTTACTCGGCTCCCCTACCCTACCCCCATTCTCACACACACTGAATCACTTAGACTTATACAAACACTAACCACTCCCCCTATCTTCCCCCAATTAGCAATCACCCTCCATCTGCCAGTCACACCTGAATTAACTAATACACTATTTGGATCACTCCTCCTTCCCTTCACACAATTTAATTGCAACTGTTCTTAATCACGCTACTCCCAACACACTACACCAACAGCCCTCTGTCCCTACATCTTCTTTATCACACCATCCAGCTAACCTAATATTCCAAAACAAAAAATACACACCATGCTCTTTCTCCTGCCCACACTCTATACCCTTCTGTTATCGACATACTATCTAACATCCTACACTGACCTACAGATACATGTCCAAAGCCCCACACTATATTATACTAATACGATCCACTCCTCACTCCCTTACCTCTTCTCCTTCTACCTCCCTACCTCCTCCCAATTCTACAATCACACACCTATTGCATACTTCCACTCCACACATGTAGTTGTCAGCAATACCACTGACCACTTCAGCAAACACCTTCACATACTCTCCAAACTGTCACACAAATATGCATGTATATTATAACAGATTCTCCACAGAGGTGATATACACCCCAGTTGCAAGTCACATACTGCACAACATGCCATCATGCCTACCATTCCACCCCTTCTTCACATTAAAACTTCAGACCTTCTCATTCTTAACATGAACCTTAACAAAATCACAAACCTTCATGCAGTCATTGCACAATACTCACCAGCCATTCTTTTAGCAACCAAAACTTGGCTAAAATCCCATATAACAGACCCAGACATAGTCCCACACGGTTATTGAATACACAGGTTAGACAGGATCAGGAAGAAGGGAGGCAGGATTGCAGTCTCAACAAAGATAACATAAGCATAGGCAACCTACTCATCAAATACCCTTATTATAACAACTTTGAAGTCCTAGTAACATGGCTAAGAATAAACCCAAAGAAAAATATTATCATAATAGCCACTTACATACCTCCCAACAATACTCTCCTTACCACTGAGGAACTCATAGCCTGGACAGATTCAGCCTATACCCATGAGACCATTATCACAGGTGACTTCAAGTTAGACTGGAACACTGGCACTGGTGATAACCCCTCCACCTTCATAAATCTAAATAGTTTCTCCTAAACTCTCCAGTTTCCCACTCAAATAGATAAACATAGCAAAAGTGAATCTATCTTAGACTGTTCACTTATTAACAGTACCACCTACAACTATCTCTCCAGATGCCTTCCAATTAAATTGACCTTAGACCTATCTACTTAATCCATCATCAGCTCAACCCACCCAGAACCATAGTTTACAAAGCTGTACGAAATACCAAAAACTTCATCAATGAAGCATTCTTTGACATGCTCAGTAAATGTAACTGGACACCACTCCATCATCTCAACTCGAAGAGGCCATAACATACTTCAGTGACACATTTCTAGCTATTCTAAATAGCTTAACACCAACTCGTACATGTTGTGTTAAAAATAACAGATATCAAAAAGAAACCATTATACTTCAAAAACTAAGGGACAAAACCTGGTTTCAATACCAGAAAACAAAAGAAAATAAAACTCTGTTAGTATACCAGCAGCTCCACAATCAAACAAAAAAACAACTCAAACCAGACAAAAAAACATATTACACATCTACACAAAACAATTATGAAGACAATCCCAAAAAGTTCTGGAAGGCAATTAACTCTGTCCTCCACCCAGGTAAAGCCACAACCCCAGAACCAACAACCAATAACCGAAGTGTGAGTATTGCCCCACGAATCAACACCTACTTTATAAACATTATCCTCAAATTGGGCTATACTGCGTGCTGATGACACCAACTCCAAGGTGGTAGGTGATGCCCCTAGATTTGCTTATAAAAATAATCTGACTCTGAAAAGGGAACTATGTTATAGACCATTCAGGAAATCCTATAGTTTACCCCTGAGTTTTGGGACGTTTCCATGTAGGTCTTGCAAAGCCTGTAAATATATGTCCCAAACTAATACATTTGTACATCCTATAACTGGTAAAGACTATGTTTTTAGGATACATGCTGACTGCAGGACAGCTAATTTAGTGTACCTTGCAACTTGTAATGACTGTGAGTCATACTATGTGGTTAAAACTAGTCAGAAATTGAAGGATCGTGTCCTGCAGCACGTAGGGGACATAAGGAGAATGAGTTGTTTAAGCGCCCTTTTTAAACATGTTAAAGATCACAGTGGACATTTTTTTTTAAGTTCACTGTGACAGAGGTAATACCAGAGTCTGCCAGAGGTGGGGACACAGTCAACAGAACAGAATGTGTGGAGATGAGGTGGATTGCCACATTACAGGCACATAGAACACCAGGCTTGAATTATAATGTTCCTTTAAAGCTAGCATTGAAATCAGGGCCATTGCATCACTAATTGACCTAGCTGTTTGATAGGGTAATTTCTTTTTGAATGTGCTTTTTAAATGTACTTGTTGGTTTGTGTATACTAAGGATCTGATGAAGCATTTTTATGTGAAAGCGCTTATCCTGATTTTTATTAAATACAGTCTTATTTAGTCTCCTTGAATTTTTATGCTGCTTGCCGTGGTGGTTGTACTGTGCTTTGTTGTTTTCTTTATAAGTACTTATTGCTTTGCTATAATCCTAATCTTAAAGCACATTTATCATTTCTATGATCTTCATTTTCAGCCTATGAAATATGTAAACCTTTAACTCCTCAGGGAATGGATTCCTGTTTGATGTTTCACAAGACAATTTCATTCTTTGGAATTATTTTTACTTTATTTTTTTCTGATTTTATATGATACAGACAACATTATTCTATGATTTATACAAGCTAGAACATGTGGTGAGAACCCACAGTTTTTTTATTTTATTTTATTTTATTTTTTAATGGACAGCAGCAATGGTTATAATGCCGAAATGAAATATTATGAACCCATAATAATTAAAGTAAAGCGTGATTCTTTATTAGGGCTTTGGATTTGTGAATGGAGATTGTAGTACAGAGAGGATCAGGGAATTTACACTTTTCCTCACTGTACTGTAATCTCAGAGTTGGTATATATAAACTGCAAAACAGTACAAACTTGTGCTGTTGAAGTAAAATTCTCAGGTCACTTTAAACTGAATAGCCTGGGTATCTGCCGTCACCTTCTGCTATGTCGAATTGCGTTGAATGTGGACATCAGAGAAAGGAAATTCTACATGTAGCTGTAAAGACATTTTCATCTTTGATGTTGTATTTCATTGTATTAAACAAGCAATACTTGTAAACTATATATATATATATATATATATATATATATATATATATATATATAGCATGATACTTAATGTTTTTGCTCCATTGATGTATTTAAAATGGGAAGTCAGGTATGGCTGTCAAAAATCTAGCTTGATTTAGAAATTTCCATGAAGGTCATTTATACAGTTCTTAAACTGAGCTTTCAAGAATATGAGAGCTATGGGCAAGCAGCAATTAAATTACAGTTAATGTGGGATTGCCTATAATTTAGCTTCCATAAGAATCTGTTACTTATTATTATACTAACGTATTAAGAGAGAAAAGCTCAGTAGGTAAAAGTGTCTCTGTTCAGAGGCAGCAGATGGACTTTTATGTAGGTAAATGCTTTGGACAAGGTCACACTACATGCATATGAAGACAATGGGACCTGGACATCACCACAGGCTAATGCTGACCAACAGTTCATAGCCTTAACCCTCTGTGGTATACTGTCATGCAGTCTGGCTGAAATACTGACCCCATTCACATCTTACTGGCCTCTTCCACTCTGAAGAGCCTATCTTGGTTTTGTTAGATAAAATGACCATGAGACAAAAGATATTTCCTTATCTGCATTACTCCACGAGAATGGACTAGCTTATTTAGTAATTAATAAAGTAAGCAGACAAACTATCACAAGTTAGAAGTTTCTCTTGTGAGAAACCTGTCCTGGTCTACTTCACACAATATACAGTGATTAGTTTTCTATGTTGGTAATGCCTCACATGTACTATTATAATGTATTGCTTCTTCATTATTTGTATGGGGAAAAAAACAGGTGTAGTAAGCATTACCACTGTTACAGTATACAGGTAACAGGCATTCTCTTCTAATATATTTATCTTACCACACTGAATACACCTTCATGCAACTGATGGCAGTACATGTGATAATACAGCACAACTGATACTAATGTGCATGTCTAGGCTAAGTGACTGGAGCAGTGACTGAGACATTGCAAGTGCATTATAGTTGAGGGTAATATTCAGTACAACAAAGAAGTATTGAGCAAACTGATTGTGTTTTATTCATTTATTTTTTAATGTACTGACTACAATCAGTCACTAGCATCACTGTTAACCAGTGACAGACTATAAGCATCAATGTATAGCAGCCATGAAATGGAGCAATTTATTTTCAGCAAAGGGTAAAGAGGAACTACATTTAGAAAATCTTATATTACAGACAGAGATTAATTGATTGAAAATCTCAACTGTTACCTTACATTCCCAAATGTGCTGATACTATTCAGCTAGAAGTCTTCAAAGGAAACCAAGACTGCCAAAAAAGAAGAAAGAGATCCATTTTGGTGAAGTATCTATAAAGACACTGTGGAACATAACAAAGATGCTAAATAGATAGAAGACGCAAAAGAAAGAAATAAGGTTTGGAACAGACCATTTTGTCCTGGGACATCTTCAAGTGGGGCTAGATACATAGATTAGCAAGAATTAAGAAAAAGGGGAGGATAGGGTTAAATGGGATGGAGGGATTTTTAGGAGGAAATGAGGTAAGGGTATGGTGGAGTTTAGAGGGTTTTGTCAAGTGAGATTGAGGTAGGAGTCGCATTTTTGGTGTGAACTTGCTACTGCGAGTATGACGTCCATGACAACCAGTAGGTACTGTGCAGTAAGTATGTTATGTTTGATAGAAGGGGGTAATGTTGGTAAGTAGCCATGATTAGTGTGACGTGTTTCAAAATGGCATAGGTGTGGAGTTATTATTTGTTATAATTTTGGTAGAGGTAGTCTGGATGTGTGATAATTATTAGTGGGTATATGATGGATGGGGCAGCGTCATTTTGGTGGGTCTGGGTTTCGGGTCATGTGGTAGGTGTGGGAAGGAGTAGTGGTGTGTATTCTCAAGACAGGACTTAAGTAGTGTGATAAATGTGTGGTTGGGGGGTTATATGCAGGGCTTTATTGTCGATGGTGGTTGTGAGGTGTTTGATTCTCTCTCTCTCTGTCTCTGTCTCTCTTCCCATTGTTCCCCTACATTGGTAGTTTCAGTTGACATGGGGTGGATAGTAACAGAATGGGAATTGCGATTGACCATGTAGCGACACTGTTGATGTGAGGTGCAGTCTGTACCTCTGTACTGTTTAGTAAGCTCGACAGTCTAACTGCAATGGGCAGGAGCGGCGAGCAGCAGTCTTTCCTAGGCTCTACATTTAGTTCTGGAGTATCTAGTCACTTCTGCAGATTAGCTTTACTAAGCTCCATTTTGTGAAATCCCTGTGTTTTCAATCAAATAAAGGTTAGCTGAGGTTCAGTAAGCTCATCATTAGATCCAATCTTAAATTCATGGGTCTCTTCATTTTTCACAGTGCAACCAAATAACCCCAGTTTTATTAGTGACTAAGTATAAAGGGGTTGAGTCGATTACAATATAGGCTGAAGTACAGAGTAACAGTTATTAGTAATGGTCGTTGGTTTCTAGGTGACCACTCAGAAGGTTATCATGCGCACAAATTGGGAATGTGAGACATACCGCTTAACTGTACACATTGGTGTACACTTTAGCTCTTTGCAGCAGGTATAGCTGCTTTAATTGCTATGGTCTTCATGTGGTGTTGGAACATAATATTTACCAGCAAGTAAGGTAAAGATTGGTGATGGTGGTTGGGAATACAGTACTGTGGCTGTGGTCTAGCTTTACGTTATTTTCACAGGCTGGAAGGCACCTGCGAGTGACAAGGCCCTAGGTGACTCAGATTTCTGGTTTCAGGCAAATCTGTGTAAACTGTAGTCCGGGCGGATAAAAAATCCTTAGCAAACTACACCAATACCTGTTGTTCTACTAACTTCCTAAGCTGTAAATAAGAATGTGAATGCTGCCGTGGGAGCTGTGGGGGAAGATGTTTTCTTGGTTTCACATTTTCTTGAGTAAGGGAGACTAATGGCTGCCCTGCGCATGCACAGTGGGGCAAATTGTCAGTGGAGTGGGGCGTTACTGTTTTAATGGTACATTGTGTTTTTTTTTTTTTGCAGTTTGTTAACCTAGTACATTATTTCAGAGGGGGGAAGAGAAGTTGGTGGGAGTGGGCCTCTCAGATGTACAGATTTTCCTTTAAGGAGGAAGTATGGCAAACAGTAACCACAACGTACGGTGGCGATTTTGACTAGCTAGAGAACATAGAAATCTACTCAGCTCTGATGGTATGTTGGCTATTTGATCTGTCCTAGGGTGAGTAACCTGGCTTGGGGAAACAGATTGGTGATGCCTGCAATTTGATGAGTGTCCCTATTTTATAATTGTGTGACTTCCAGTTATTTGTGGATTTTGGAGTTTGGTCGGTCTCTGCTCATGTTGGGTGAAATGGGGGCATTGCTTTCAGTGTTGTGTGTAGCCGGTGATGTGAGGGATCTCTGTTGGCAGTTTTCGCAATTGTTGGGTCAAATTTGGTTTTCTGTTGTTGAAGGGTTTGAATGTACATGGGTGGTGGTTCAGAGACAAGGCTGTTGGATTCTTGCCTTTGAGAGAGTTGCATCCTAGTCTTGGGTTCTTGTCCTCTCTGAGCTTAGGCCACGTGTTTGTGTTTGAGGTGATGGGCACATCTGGGGAAAGGGGTTGAAGGTGGCTATTGGCTGGGCATGAGAACAACTGAGTTCACCTAGTTGTTTCAGATTTGGTAGTCCTGGCATAATGTCTGCTTCCTCCACATGCGCAATGGAGCTGTATCAGTTGGGCGGGGGGGGGGGGTTGGCCCACTTTCAACTTAATAACAGGAATTGGTGCATGGATGTTTGATGGAGCTTAACTGCCACAGCTGGATTTATTGAATGTTGACATGGGCCATGAGGGGAGGAGTGGGAGGTGGAACTGTCCGGAGTTCGTTTCCTTCAAAAAAAAATCACCCTTGCACACCTCTTTCAACTGTACAAATTTTCACAGAATTTACAAACTTTGGCCTCATATTTTGGGTCTGTTCCTCATAAAATGTGTAGTTTTCTGGCAAATTACTTTGGACTAAATCACTAAATAATGACATGTATTTGTGTTTCAGACTTCAGTTCCTTCAGTAAATGTGTGTTAACATAAATCCTGTTATTCTGGTAATGTCTGAAGTTTATAAGAGCAATAGCAAATCTGTCCCTATGTTTGGATCCTTGTTTCTCCCATTACTTGAGGCTTTGTCATGTCTTAACTATCCTATGACCTTCCTAGCTGAAGTTGATTGTAAGCCACATTTTGCCCATTGTTCCACATTATGAGGGCTAGTGTTCCTCATTTTGGAGATGGAAGGTTGAGAGCTATGATTTTACATATTTCTCTCTTTTAAATTTGTAGAGTGGCTGGAGGATGGGTTTGTTTTACTGTACATTTTCCAGAAACCATGTTTTCTTGAGTCTTTGACAGAATGAGAGATTGTGAATTAATATAGTGTACAGATTTTCATAGAATGTCCGGACTTGAAACCATATATCAGCATGCATATGTTGAAAGCAAATCTAGTACTACCTGTAACCTGAGGGTCTATAACAATATAATAACAGCTATGAATGGAAATAATTGTGCTGTGATGTAATTCATATAGAGTTAACTTCAGCATTTTACAGGGTCATACACGTAACTCTGAGCAATAAATTAGTTAAACTAGGAATTGATGTACTCTTGGTAAGATGGATAGCTGCATGGCTGGCAAATAGGACATAGCAAATATACAGCAACTGGACAGGTGAAATACTTGATTACAGTCAGGGTGTCTTACCGGGCTCTGTCCTAGACCCTTACTTGTTTATATTGTATCTTTCAGACCTAACTTTTTCACCTGAGGTGTTCTATAGTCTATATGCAGCCGACCCAAAATGGGGGTAAACTGGTTACATGTGTTACAGATAAGGCATGTCTGCAAAATAACTTGACTAAATTGACCATTTGGGCACAGGAGAACAGTATGCTGATAAATCCATCAGGAACTAAGCATATGTGATTTGGTAGGCATAAACTGAAAGGTGAATATTTAATACAGCATACAGTGATTGAAACTGTAGATTCATTTGAGGACCTGGTTATATGGGTAGATTCTGCTATGAGTTTTTCTAATCATATCAACCAATTGGTTAGTAATAGTTATAGAACTATAGGTTGTATAAAAAGATTTATAAAGTCTAGGAAATCAAAAATAATGACATCATTGTTAGTTACATTAGACCCAAACTTGAGTATGGAATAACAATATGGAAACCCTATAAGAAAACAAGCATGAGTAAACTGGAAAGAGTGCAATGGAAATATACCAAGGCTATCCATGAATGTAAAAATTTAAGTTATTATGAAAGACCAAAATATCTGAATATAGTTCCCAGATCAGACAGCTAGTTAAAGCAGGTGGTAAGGAGTGGGTGTAATGTTTGGTTTTCTGTATACATACAGGGTAGTGGGTTTGTTTCCCATCTTTAATTTGTATTGTGCCTAACCTTATTTGTAGAATGTAGGGGTTGTGAAGGGTATTTGTATTGCAGCTTGTCTGACCAAATGTGCAAGGAGATGTGAATAGGGCGGTGAGATTAGAAACTTTGCAATTTTCGTGACAGCAAGGTGCTTAATTTGTTGTAGTTGCAGGTGGGGAAGAGCAGAGTGGACATCAGTCGGTGACCTGAAGGAAGTGTGCCAGAGGTGGAAGTGCAGGTATTGGTGGCTGTCTCCACTGATAGAATGGTGCACAAAGGTGTTCAAGTGTGGGAGTATGAAGTAAGTAACAGTTGCTGGCCTCCTGGAAGTTGTTTGATGTAATTGTTTCTGATGAGTTGGATGTTCTGGTTGTTGGAGTGGTGCACAATGAGGTCACAGGGAATTTTATTTTACTCCACGTTCTTTTAGGTATGTTGTATTTGGTGCAGTTTGCATAATGTGTCGGCAAGTGAAGAGGGTGTATCCTGGGGTTGGGTTAAGCAGGGTTTGGGAATTTTATGAGGTGTCTGGGGTTCTTGCAGGTAGGGTGGATGTGTAGCTACCTGAGGCATTGGAAGTTACTAGGTTAATGGTTGTTGCTCTTAGTTAAGACGGACATGGGTGAATGTTGTCCTTGTCCAGAGGGCACATAAGTGGAGCCATAAGAGGAATTTGTATCTTTGGTCATTGGCTGTATAGCAGGAGTGGGGATGGTTTTAATTTTCTTTGTTAGTTATTAATTTTGTTGGGAACTCCTTCGTTGGTAGAAGAGTGATAATTTTATTTATAGAATAAGACTTTTTAATGCAATGTTTTGTTTTATTTCACATAGGTAACTGTTGTACCATTACTTTGTGAGGTGGGAGGTAATTTTATGGGGATCTTTGTTAGGACATTTTAATTTTCGGGGGGGGGGGTTGCATCCAGTAATGTCTGGATTTTATATAGTGGATGAAGGAAATATGCCCTTGGTGGTACATGGTCATTAAGAAATTGGATTATGAGTGCATGGAGTACTTACAGTCTTTTCTTTTACAGATTACCCTGAGTGCAGATGGGGTCATGCAGAGTTGGTATTACTTGGGGACCTGAAGAAATGTGGACTCAACAGGTGAGAGAAGAAGCTAAGGAGGGTTTCAGCTGATGAAGCGGCATGAAAGAAGGTCACGGGTTGCCAGCAGTGCACCTGAATATGGAGTGGTTGGTTTGTTGTGTTTTTCTTTCCTGCCATCACAAGCTAATGTCTTGTTTTGGTTCGATCTTGTATGGGGAGCATTAGGGTTGAATTTTACACTGTTTTATGGGTAGCAGTGATTTTCTTTGGAATGGGTCAAATAGTGTGCAGACATTAGGGGTGGTGGTTTAGTGGGTTACGTTGTGTGAGTTAGGCTGGTGAGCTAGATGGGGCTGTTAATAGAAGGATTTATCTTTGAGTTATGCATTCTCAGGAGAGACTGGGTTGGGTTTATTCACTACATTCTGGATGATAATAGCAGGTAACAGACTTTGTGTGACTTGGTGGCATTGGGCATTCTCTAGTTTGTTGGTATAATGTGTTTAGTTAGTTTTGCCTGGCTTGGTTTATTGGTGGTGGTTTATTTGGGATCGGACTGCTACCGGCCGTGATGGTGGTTAAGTGTGATATTGTTTATAATGGGTAGTTGGTGTGATGGCAACATTTTACTAAATGGAATTTAAAAAGAGATTTAAGAGGGGTATTACATTCACTGGACAAAAATAAAAAATTCAATGGGTGGTAAAATAGGGTTACAATGTGGTATGGTGGTATGCATTTGCTTCGGCATGGTTTCAGTGGCAGTGGGCCTAGTATGAGTGGTCCAGTGGATGGTAATGGTCTTGGATTCATTGCAAGACATTTATTGGCTGGGTGGTAGGGATCAGTTAGACCATGCGCGGTAGTCATGATAGGTTATGAGGTTATTGTTTGCTACCTTAGCATGGGAGAGGGGTAGGTGGTTGTTTTCAGCAGTTAGGTAACAGGCTGTTTTTCATTAGTTATGAATAGGGTTAGGATATAATGTCTTTGATCCAGCTTGGTTAGGGAGGATAGGTACACTGAATGATGTTTGGCCTAGTGTCTTACTGGTGGTTAGATTGCTGGAAGTTTGGTCAGAGAGAGGGGGAACAGCCTGGTTAGGCTGGTGGGCAGTGAAGAGGGGCAGGCTTGCCCTCTTCTGTTCCCCCACTGGTGCTGGATGTGCAATTCAATAAGTTGGGAAGGAAAGTGAGTGGTTGCTCAGTTGGATAAGTTAATAAGCAAACAGAGCTGCTTATCTGGATGATGGTGTAATTCAATAAATTGAAGGTGAGCGGGAATGCTGCCTTGTTAGTGCAAAGATAAGTGAGCAAGTGGGGGATGCTGCTTATCAAGGGTGAGTGGTTATGCTGCCCTTATGGTTATTTTATATTTTATTGCATGGATGTTATTATCACCTGTGTCATGTATTGGTTGCAATTTATAATTATTGGTTAACAATCATGTTTATGGAAGTTTAATAAAAGTCGCCAAATATCATTCGTTACTGTGCGTTTAATGAAGTGGACCAGGACAATAAGAAGTTTAAAGGTACAGGATATAAAATGGGATGAAGTAACAGCCAGAAAGATTGATACAAAGTTAAGAAAAGCCTCTGACTGGAAAACCCCAAACCCAGATGCAGTACTTAACTTTTGGTTAAAAGTATTAACACCTTTGCACGAAGATTTAGACATGAGTAAAAACTATTTATATGTGCACCCTGAACAGACACCAACCTGGCTAGCAACAGGAAAAATAATGCTCCTACTCAAGAGTGAACCTGCAAGCTATCCTAAAAATTATAGACCAATAACTTGCCATCCAACAATGCATAAACTATATATGGGAATTGATGTAGATAGAGTTTATAATCATTTAGAAGAAAACTCAACTATGGCAGTAGAACAAAAGGGCAACAACATAAAGTCATATGGAGCAAAGGATCATTGTTGTTAAATAAAGCCATAATGGAGAACTGTAAAAAGGGGAAGAATCTAAGTATGGCGTGGATTGACTACAAAAAAGCATTTGATAGTATCCCAAATTCATGGATAAAAGAGTGCTTAAAATGTATAAGATACACCCTACACTGACTGATTGCATTACAATGACCATGAAACAGTGGCAGACCACTTTGCAATTAAGCCATGATAAAGGACAAATTATTACTCCAGGGATAACAATTCAAAGCGGGATATTCTAGGGTGACTCTGCCATCACTGCTATTCTGCCTTGCCCTTAACACATTAAGCTATCTATTTAACAGCTTAGGCCATGGCTATAATTTGGCTCCTAGAAAACAACAAAATATAAAGACTTCTCATCTTCTCTTTGTCAAGTATAGTTCATCAGATGAGGAACTGAAAGTGCAACTGCAAGTTGTCAAAACTTTTTTCAGATGATATAAGAACGTTGTTTGGTCTTGATAAATGTGCGATAGCAACCTTTAAAACAAGAAAAGTGCAGCACCAGGAAAACATCAGTTTGGGGCAAGACTGTGATATAAAAGAACTTGAGCAACAGGGAGTATATAAATATTTGGGAACTGATGAAGGATCAACAATAAAGCACGAACAAATGTGAAAGCAACTTAGTAAAGAATACTTTAGAATACTTAAATTAATCCTGAAACAGTGTTGAAATATAGGAACAAAATCCGAGCTATAAACCAGTTTGCTCTTCCTGTCCTAACTTACAGTTTTGGAGTGATTGACTGGTCCCAAAATGTGTTGGATAGATTAGATAGGAAAACAAGGATGTTTCATGCTCACCAAATGATTTATAAAAATCAGTGCATGCCAAGATTATATATTCCCTGTTCCAAAGGAGAGAAACTGATTATATGTATAGATCTGCAATCATGGGACTGCACACATATCTGCTGACCTCACCAGACCCAAACATAGTGAAAGTTTTGAAACATGAGGGGAATAAATCTAAGATTACTTCTCTGCTTAATCTAGCAGAAGTATATCGGAGTCAAGCAGGAATGGAAATCAAACCAGAAGTAGATAAAAATCAGGCAACAATTGAATATGCCAAAAAACAAAAGAAAGAATATAAGGTGAAAGACCAGATGAAAAGTCAAGAAATGTGGAAAATGCATAAATATAGTTGGAAATGTAGAAAATTTCTGGAAGAACCTCATGTTGATCAGGAATGAATGCATGAATGGTTAAGGAGAGGTGAATTCAAACCAAGAGATGAAAGGTTAATATTGGAGGCTCAAGATAGTGGGCTACATACATGCTGGTTTGCAAAGTCCATTGAACATGTGGGAGAAACAGACAAATGTAGGTTTTGTAAAACCAAATTGGAAACAGTTGCACACATCTTTGCTGGTTGTGACATACTAAGGGCAGAAGGACCGTATACTGAAAGGCATAATAATGTGGCAAGACTGTTTCACTGGGAATTGTGCAAACATTATGGCACTGAAGTGGCCAAAAAATACTGGAAACATAAGCCACAAGGCATCATAGAAAATGATGAAGTTTACATCACATGGAATCACCCATCACCAACAGTTCAAAAGATAGATACTAGAAAACCAGATAAGTGGTCCATGAAAAGAAGACAAAAGTAGGATTGATCATTGAAATCGCCACACCCAGTGACTACAGTGTCTTCTTTACAGATAGACACAAAGTCATAAAATATCAGGATCTGCAGGCAGAAATTAGAGTAATATGGAAGAAAGATACCCAGACAGTTCCAATAGTAGTAGGAGCTATGGATCTTATAAAAAAGACTCTACAATCGTATTTAGATATGTTACCAATACATGTAATGTCGTACAAATTGCAGAAGGAGTCATTACTGGGCACATTGCAAGTGCTGCGAAGAGCACTTCTGGCTGACATCAAAGATTGAAACAATACTAGTTTCATGAACTTTAATCATACTTTGACTTAGGAATGGGGTCCATTCCTGTCATGGTATTAGAAACCCAAAAGACTTGGAGAAATTTAAAAAGGAGAAACCAAACACAATGATAATAGACCAGAAGTATGTTTTGTCCAGTATTGATCCCAGAGACACTGGCTTTAAATGTACAGACTCTGGTAATTAAGTATTTAGCTCTCTGGATATGACATAGAATGATTTACGACTAGAATGGTCTTTGACTGAGTGTCATAGGTAATTCAGTGGTGCATCTTCCTCATGGTTCTAGAAATGATTCCTGATATATGCTCTATGTCTGAGTGGAGTTTATATGCTCTTTCAATGTCTACATATTTTTCTTTGGTATTGTAGCTTCCTTCTACATGCTAAAATACATGTTGATTGAATGCCAATTTTAAAATTCCACATTTTGTATTATAGTAACACTTGCAGTAGTTGTCTGGGTCTTGAATGAAAAGTGCCTTTGAAAGACCAGTCTACTTATGTGGCTAACAAATCAATAAATAAAATGATCTTTTTTCAGGGTTCTATACTCCTGTTACCAAACTAGGTTTTTCATTCATTCATTCATTCATTCATACATTCATGTGTTCAGTAAGGTCATATCCTGGCACGCACTGGACATATGGTAGATACATAATTCCGGGTTAGAAGCCTGTCCATTCAGGACATATAGACATCCTCACTCACCCAGTGAATGTGACCTGTGGGCAATTTAGAAGACTGACAATTCACCTAAGAATATGTCTATGGCACTTGAAAGGAAGTGTGAAAATCCAACCAGGGGAGGGGAGGACATGTAAGCCCCACTGAGGATGTACCCTAATTAAGAAAGGAATGGAGAACTACACTACTCTTGCATACAAAGTATACTATTTAATTTATTTTGTTAACATGGAAAGTAGATTCATTTTCTTATTAGCTGGATCAAACTTCATATGCTGTTGGAGTTAGCACAGATGTGATTTACCCCTGAAATGCAGTGATAAAATGACATCAATTGTACTTATATTCTTTGTGATAAAAAATAGCACTTTGTTCAGTAGCCCTACAGAGTTTTCAGCTGCAATAAAAATTAGAACTAATAGTATGTATTATAAAACAAATCATTTGGCAATATACTGTACTGTATTGTATTTGTTGAAAGTTATGAGCTGCTAATATACCTCATTGTGTAGTCCTGAGTTCACCTTTTTCAGTTTCCACTTACTTTCTCTATGACACTGAACAAATCTGTTAACCTGACACAGATCTTAAGGTCACCTCTCACAGGAAGCATGTGTGTATAGTTCAACAAAACAAAAACACTTAAAAGAATGTAAAGATTTATTTGTGAAACTAGATACCATTCATATTTAAGCCAGTAAGAAAAGTTATAAAAATCAGCAACTGTATTCCTTAAATAAAAATAAAGACATTTAAAAAGACATAAAATAAGATGATAAACGAATAACTCTATTTACAAAAGAAACTATGATAAATGGTCACCTGATGGCATTTGTTGTTAGACGCTAATATTATTTTCTAATTTAAACATGCTGTGAGGTAAATCACATTTTCCCTGACAAAGCTCACTATTAGTCTTTCCAGACGAGTTGCTAATCCTCATAAATCTGAAACAAATGCACCCATTTTTAAGCGTAATAAAGATATTTTAGCAGGTGGTATGGAAACACTTCAGGCAATGAATATTTTTGATTGACAGTGAGAGTAAAATAATAATAAACACAATTTTTGTGAGACCTGAAGTCTAAAAAGGAACCAAGAATATGCTATAAAAACATGTCACTAGTAATAAAAGTTTTCTTTCACATAAATCAGTTTGGTCCACTCTGTTCATGTTTATCTTTTCATATACCCATGTTGCGACTGGTATGAATTAGATGGAAAATGTGCACTATATAGAAATGGACTATTTCCCATCAACATACTTTGAAGCAGGCTTTTTCTCAAGAAAACAGAGATTCTTTCCAAGCATACTATGTGCCGACAGCTCTTAAGTGATTAAAAAGTTCAAACCACCCTGGACTGATTTTCACAAAACCTGAGGATACTTTACTACCAGACCTGAAAATAATATCTTAATTTAAACAAATAAAGTAAAATTCCCCATTCTGATTTTCTTTCGCTGTTCTCCATGATGAGTGTGTAGGCAATAATGATATCTAACAAACAACAGAAAGAACTTAACAAACAGTTATTGCACATACGACATCCACTTTCAAATGATGACTAAGGAATAGTCTGTCACTGATAGGTCATACTTCTGAGGAACATCTATCATTATATCCAGTATCCATCTATCCTGTTAAATCGAAAAGGATATTCTTGGCTGATACTTTGACTTTTATTTACACAGCTCAAAACAATGCTTATGATGAGTGGGGTAATAAAAGCCACATGGATAAAAGTGTTACATGCTACCTGCAAGGGCTTCCTGGATTGTGCAAAATGGCAGTCAAAGAACATCTGGCTCTAGTCAGGAAACACAAGAAGTTGTCGTAGTGAGTCACTGCTTTTACAAGATAGAAATTGCAGATGAAAAGTCTGCAAGTACAGTCTAAAGTGAAAAAAACTACAACTTTTAAAACTCAAATGAATTTGTCATTAAAATATGGGAATCCTTTTGTAGATAAAAAAAGTCTGTAAGAAGAGGCTCAATTTAGAAACAAGGAGGGCGTAGCAGCAGAACTAAGAAGAATGGAAGAAAAGGGAAATGCTGATATGTCACAAGGCATCATGTTAGATCAGCTGTGTGATAAATGTTTATCATTTACAGTGTGCTTTAATGCAGATTATACAACAACCCCCATTAACATTCCAAAAAGTGCATGCTGATTGGTCAGCATGCCCGTTGTAAATCAGACTTATACTAATGATAAAAGGTCCAGTCGCCTGGACTTTTTCCATTAGTATAAATCTTTTTTTTTTTTTTTTTTTTTTTTGTGTTGGCCAGCAATGGAGAATGGAAGAGCTCATTGCTGTTATCTCACTATGTTAAATGAGTTTAACATAGCAAGATAGCTTAAAAAAAGCAATGGAGATCTTCCTTTCTCTGTTGCTTTTTCTAAAGCTATCTCACTATGTTAAACTCTTTTAACATAGCGAGACATGTTTTTAAAAGCAATGGAGATCTTCCTTTCTCTGTTGCTTCCACACACAGCTCTTATGTATTGCGTAACCATATGCATGCGCAGTACATCAGAACTGCCGCAGAATACTGGACAGCTGCGGAAGGGCAGCAAGGAGGCATTATACAATGCCATTATTTAAGAAAAGTAAGGTTTTTTTTTCTTAAATAATGTCATTGTATAATAGCAATAACCCACTTCTGGGTGTGGGTAATGCTGGATTTACGAACGGTTGTCTTTGCTTGGCCATTCGGGCTTCTCCCCCGTGATCAAACCACACCAGCTGTGGGTAAATCCAGCATTACCCACACCCAGGCATGGGATATTGCTTAAAGAAGCCATCTGGATAGAGAAGCAGCAACATTCTAAAACAGAATTCAGTATTCTGACAGGAAAAATGCAAGGAAGACTGTTGAAAAGATTATACCAAGAAATGATGACAACTTCTAATTGGGTGTAACAAAATGAAGACCAGCCCTAAAAGTCACGTGATTCATAAACAGGTGAAGAAGATATACCATTCACTAGTCTAAAATCACAAAGGAAACATTAGTAAATAAGTGAGGATTAAGACAGAACATATATTTACCAAAGTTAATTTACTTTTATGAATAATTTACTGCTAAGAAAAACAAGCACTAAGCCTGTACATCTCACATCTCATATTTATAATCAGAACTACAGTGATAACACTGTTTTTTATCAAAATGAGTTAATAAACATTACTTCTTGTTAGTGTACCTGATTCTGCATATTATATGGCGGAGGGCATGAACACCTTTGAGGAACATTATTTCAAAGCTATGTTTCTAAAGGCTCAAATAAAATGTAATCTTTTCTAGAAATTGTAATGGGAAAAGTAGCATATACCCCATTATCATACCCAGACAAATGTTAGATTATGAGTCTAAATGCACTGACAGTGTATTAAGTAAAGAGAATAAAAAGATGGACATAAGGAGTTAAAATCCCAACTATAAATAATTTCTAACATAAGAATAGAATTCAAATGTGATAAAAAGGGGTTTTACTACAGCAGCTGACATTTTTTCAGTGGTACCTCATAATATACAGTCACTACTCTAGAATGTTTAAGTGACTGGAGGGGGTCTGGCAAAACTGAAAATCCTAATGGCATTCATGTGAGCACACTGATGCACCACTCATCAGGCTTTGCTCACACAGTAATAGTACACATGGGTGTAAATGACTTGAGCGGTACCTCCCTGGGCTATATGAAGAGAGGGGTCCCATACAGAATGCTGACAACCATATGGCCGACGCCATATGGTCGACGTTCAGAATATCGACAATGGGGAAACGCTATCTCCCAATAGTGCGGAATGGAAAAATTTCCATTCTTGAGCTGTAGTGTGATCTCGGAGTCGGTATATTAAAGGTACGGGGGGGTGTGGGTGACATTCTGATACTGTCGATATTGTGAGTGTCGACCATATGATGTCGGCCATATGGGTGACGGTGTTTTGGGCTGTTGGTGTTCTGTAGGTGATCCGAAGAGAGATATGATAGAGCTCATGGAATATGTGTCCAATGCAGGCATGAACCTAGTTTTGAGCAACATTTTACCATCACCAAGAATAATGCTACAATGCGAATAAAAGATTATTGACTTCAACAATTGGTTTAGCTTCTGGTTTCGGTCAAATGGGGTGGTAGACAGTCCAAGCCATGAATGGCCTGCACCTATCTCTTCAAGGATATTGAATATTGACTAAAACTTTGTCCACCCCCCCAATGCCTTTTTAGTCATGGTCAGTACTAAAAATCTTCCAATGTAACAAAACAGATTCTGGATAATATAAATGCTGTTTAATACTAGGAATATTAAAAAAAATCATGCTGTACAAGTACTCCTTAGCCTGGAAAACATAGCTATATGTACTGCTAGAGAGACCTGGCTGAAGACCATTGAGAGCAACCCATCAATGCAGGGTTACAATGTCTACTAAATGTTCAGGCCCACTGCAATAGATGAAGAAATTTAAGGTGGCTGCATCTGTACATTTGTAAAAAACACCTCACCTCCAGACTAGTTAGACAAGATAACAAACTGAACTCATCTACATCCAGCTTACCATTAGCAAGACCCCCTTCCACATAATGGCTAACTATGTTACAGACCCAGAAGTCTGACAAGCCTCACATGTAAGGCTATTTTAAGGATCAATATAGGAATAATAAATAATGACAGAATGGACAACCCTCTCCTCCTCCAAACAGGTTCAAATATATGTGAGAGATGCAACTATTTAGCCAAACTGGAGGCTGAGCTCTCTCATCTCAAAACTGGTGTAACCAGTCAGGAGGAGAAGGTAACCTCACACAACACAATTCCAGTATCACATAGTCCCACCACATCAGTGAACCAAACACATAAATACACAAAAACATACTTGGAGGCTCTAAATAAAAATCTACCTAAGCAACAGAGACCTCCATAGCAGACATCCAAGCAAACGCTACCTCAAAACAAAACACACACAACACATAACCCACAAAGTCAGTGTGCCAAGCAGCCACAGCCCTTAAGGCTGAATAACACACCTGATACTCTTGTTATAGGTGACTCTATTGTCAGACACACTGATGTCCCGCTCACCAGGCTGAATAAAGAGAAGGTCACGGTGAGCTGCCTGTCGAGTGCTAGGATCCGACACATAACGCAAGCACTCAGGTCACTCCAAAGCAAATACAAATATGACTCAGTCATTGTACATGCTGGTGTGAATGACCTGAGACGTACCTCCCTGGACTACATGAAAAGAGACATAGAGGAGCTCTCTGATCATGTAACCCAGGCTGGTATGACCCTGACCTTGAGCAGCATCTTACCCTCACCTAGAATGATGCCACAGTACAAAGACAAAATGATCGATTTTAACAATTGGCTAATATTTTGGTGTCATTCAAAGGGGATACAGTGTCTGTCAGCCTGGGATGACATGCTCGACAAGGCACGTTGCTTCACTAGGGACGGCTTGCACCTGTCACCACAGGGCTTTCGGATATTGGCAAAGGCTCTTGCCACCCCATAGTGCCTTTTTTAGGCAAGGCTCAAAAGTCAAACCCACCCCCATAGACAGCACAAGGAACAAGAAACTAAGGGTTATGCTGCTAAACGCCAGAAGTCTTAACCTCAAGATGCACACACTCAAAGCTCTCCTCAGTATGGAGAACATCGATATCTGTGCAGTGACAGAAACCTGGTTCAAGGCTCCAGAGAGCACCCCAGCACTACCAGGCTATACCTTGTATCATGCTTTTCGCCCCCAAAACCCGGACCGAACCACAAAAGGAGGGGGAGTTTCCATATTTATCAAGGATATCCACACCTCCAGGTTAGTGGCATTGCACAAAGTATCGGAGACCATCCATGTGCAACTAACAGTGGGCAAGACTGCTTTTCAGTTTATAGCATCCTACAGACCACCCTCTCAAAGTCAGGAATCCCATTCGGCTTTCCTGAAAACATTGGAGAACATGAAGATCTCTCCAAACACCATTATATTGGGTGACTTCAACTACCCAAACATTGACTGGGAGCACTACTCAAGCCCCGGCACCTTAACCCAAAGATTCCTGGAAATTATAAACTCAAATGCTATGGAACAACTAGTCACCACTCCCACAAGAGGGGACAACATACTAGACCTGATCATTACCAACATGGGGACTCTATGCTCCACACCAGAAGTATATCCCTCATTGGTAAGATCAGACCATAAATTAATTTCACTGGATGTCCACATCCCGACCCCACCCCCAGCCCAGAAAACCACAGTGAAAAACTTCTCAAAAGCAAACTTCTCACTTCTCAAAACTGAAGTGGAATCCTTCAAGGCCCCAGGGCCAGTGGAAACTATAGCCCAAACTGTAGAATCCTATATAAATGCATTCTACGGACATCTCCAGGAATGCATGGATCATGCTATCCCAAACAAAACCAAGACCCAATCATCTAAAGGCAGGCGTCCAGTCTGGTGGACCCCTGCCATAAATAAACTGTACAACAGAAGGAGAAAGTTACTACATGATAGAGCAAAATCCCTAATAGGGAAGGCATCTCTGATCAGTACTAGCAAAAAATTACAATCCCTCATAAAATCCTCCAAGGCCAGCTTCGAGAGAAAAATTGCACAGGACACCAAAGGCAATGATAAGGCTTTTTTCAGTTATGTTAGAAACCTGGGATGCAACTCCCAGACTTGTTCTGAGTTGATTCTAAACGACAAAAAATACACTGAACCCACAGACATCGCCAATATCCTGGCAGACAGGTTCAGTGCAAACATCTCCACCCCCTTCCCCCCAAAAGAGCAAGTATCTATCCCAGCAGAGGGCTGCCTCCCAAACATCTCAGATGCTCAGGTGAAGGCTGCCCTCTCCAAAGCAAAAAAACACTGCTTCCATGGGACCAGATGGCGTCCCAGGTTGCGTTCTACATGAACTACAAGAGGAACTAATCCCTCAAATAAAACAGCTATACAATCTCAGCCTCACTACAGGATATGTGCCCACAGAATGGCGTACAGCAACAGTGGTCCCACTCCACAAAGGTGGAGCCTCTACGGACCCTGGAAACTATCACCCCATAAGCCTGACTAGCTTAGTCTGCAAGGCTATGGAGAGGATCATCATAAACAAAGACATTGGGGACCTACAGACACTAGATCCTACCCAGTTCGGCTTTGTCAAGGGCAGATCCTGCCTTTTGAACCTGGATGACTTCTTTGAAACAGTCACCAAAGCCATAGATGAAGGGAAGGTAGTCCACACAGCCTATCTGGACCTTGCAAAGGCATTTGACACAATACCCCACTGGCATCATAGATAAGCTATCCAGCTTAAATATAAACCCCTATGTCACAAGATGGGTCGCAAACTGGCTCAAAGACAGAACCCACAGAGTGAGAGTTGCTGGAGCCATGTCAGACTCGAAACCAGTCACAAGTGGCATCCCACAGGGTTCTGTCCTGGGACCACTCTTGTTCGGTATATACTTTTCCGAGGTACAGGCAAATGTGGGAGGACTATGGCTCACCAAGTTCGCAGACGACTGCAAACTGGGCGCCATAATCAACTCTCCAGCTGACACAAACATCCTTCAAAAGGTCTCACAGAGACAGATAACTGGTGCCAGCACCATGGTTAAAAGCTAAATGCCAAAAATGTATAGTCATACCCTTTGGCAAAAACAATGTGCCCACAAATTACCACATAGGTGGAAACCCATTAAGTACAGAGAAAGTTATTAGGGACCTGGGGACCCAAGTTGATAGCAATCTCTCCTTTGAAAACCACATTGCCAAAGTGGTTAGAAAGACCTTCTACATAGCCCACCTCATCACGAAGGGTTTCACATCTAGATCAAGAGAGGTAATTGTGCCTCTTTATTCATCCCTCATCAGGCCCATCATAGAATACAATGCCCCTTTTGGGATGTACCTTACCCGACACCTGCAGCAATTAGAAAGACCCCAAAAGTATCTCACCAAGAGGATCAAGGGTCTCAGTTAAATGCTGCTCGGTTAAAAAAACTCCAGCTCTACTCAGTTGCATACCGCCTACTTCGAGGCGATCTATGCCTGACATACAAAGCAATGTCAAATCCAGAATTAATGGACATGCTCCACCTCAGTAAATCTAAATCCATTAGAGCCACACGCTCAAGGGACTTGAACCTCAGCACAGAAATAAATAGAACTTGCTGGAGGGACAGGTTCATAACCCAGAGGCTCCCTTTGCTCTGGAATAGAATTCCAGTTCATGTGAGGCAGAGCACCTCATTGAATCTCTTCAAGAGGAATCTCGATAAGTGGATGGGGGATCGTAGGTTTGTCCCAGAGATTACTCCCATGTCACTATTAGACAGAGGCACAGTAAACTAAACCTTAAAAAGGGCACAGTATACTCAAATCAAGGGGTGGCGTAAGCCATACAGAATCGGGCTAGGCTTATAATTGCCCCAGAGCAGATAGCCTAGTATGAACCTATGAACCTAAGTAACCAAAAAACTCTTAATTCAATACAATTTGGCTTGGTTAAGGGCAGATACTGCCTACTTAACCTGGTTGATTTCTTCCAGAAGGTTACTGAAGCAAAGGGTGAGAGCAAATCAGTACAGATCATGTATCTAGACCCAACAAAGGCATTTGACACCAATCCGCACTTAGATGTCATGGATAAACTATCCTACCTAAATATTAATTCCTTTAGAACTTGTTGGTGGGTACACTGGTTTCCCAAAAGAACCCAGAAAATGAGGTGGGCTACTCTATCTCCTCCAAAGACTGCCACTAGTGGTGTACCCCAGGGTTCAGTCCTTGGGACAATCCTCTTTGACATTTTCTCCTCAGAGATCAAAGCTATTGTTAATAGCTCATGGCTGATTATGTTTGCAGATGTTTGTAAATTTTTATGCCATAATAAACTCCCCAGTGTACACCAAGGTCCTTCAAGATGGCCTGTACCAAACCAATAGCTGCTGTCAAAACCATGGGCTAAAACTCAATGCCAATAAATGTATAATAGTATTCTTCGGCAAGCAAGAAGTACCTTGTAACTGTCACATTGTTAAAATACTCCTGAAAATTAATCCAGTAGTTAGCGACCTGGGAACCTATATAGACAACAAATTATCCATTGATCACTATATATCCACTATTTTAAGAAAGTATTTTTTTACTGCACAGCTTATTTCTCAAGGTATGGTGTCTAGATACATGGATGTGATTTTTCCACTTTATTTCACACTCATCAAGCTGATCACTGAATATAATGCCCAGACATTTGGCATAACTTGAATACCCTCAATGTTTTCTTATTAAGAAAATAAAGGGAATAAATCATAAAAAGCTATGCCTATCATCTCAAAACCTTGTCTCTCTTCTCAGTGTCATACAGGCTACTGAAAGGTGATCTCTACTTTATGTACACAGCCTCAACAGACCCTATCCTTTTAGACTACTGCACATTCACAAGTCTACAGAGGGCATAAACACCAATTCAAGAGATCTAAATCTCTATTGTGAAATAAATAAAACATGTTCGAGGGACAGATATGCATCATCGAGAACACCACTTCTTTGGAATTATTTTCCTCTCCACATAAAGCAAAGTGCAACTCTTACAGTATACAAACATAATCTGTATGAATGGATGGGTAACTGCAAATTCAGGTCTATATTAGTTCTTTGAAAGTTTTTTTCAGCGAATACCTTTCCGGTGACCCCTATTCAGTGAAATTTACTTCTGCTATTCACTGAATTTACTAAGGGCAAGGAAATAGTTGGTCAACTACACAACTCTGCCCTTTCCCCACTGTAGTAATATCTTGGAATTGGTATATATAGTTAGGGGTGGGTGTGGGTGATGCAGCCCCCCCACATGAGGGTGTGGGTGATGCAGCCCCCCCCACATGAGGGGGTGGGGGCAACGCCCCCCACTTGGGTGGGTTTGATTTTGTTAGTTGTGGGTTCCGTTGTGCTGTGGGGCAATTGTTTCCTTGCCCTTGGTAAATTCCATGAATTGCAGAAGTGAATTTGGTTGAATAGGGGTTTTATGTAATGGTGTTTGCTGAAAAAAGGTTTCAGTGTACTAATATAGACATGCAAATTCACCCTTGGTTTACTACTATGGTCCTTCATGGATAAGAGCAACTTGTAAATGTTCTGCTCATCTGGGTTTATCATACTTAAAATATAAGTGCTAAAATTTTATGGAAATGTATGACTAGGCTTTTAAAGATCCTCACAGATCAATAGTCTAATAAGTACCTATAAATCAAGGAACCTATGATGCAGCAGTGATTATATGAACTTTAAGTTTCAATTTCATAGCAGTCAAGCACAATGGAATTATCTTGAGCTGCTATAAATATGAACCCTCACAGTGCTATTATTGTTCTTACTACTACAGCTCAATTGTAAAATGTCCAATATAATAAGTCATGGCCTTGGAACGTTACTGTGAGCTGGACACACATTACTCCAAAAGAGCAAAAGGTTTATTTGTATAATAAAGTAACTAAACAACTCCCAAGTGAGGCTAACAACAATCAGATTGGGGGGAACTGTAGCTTGAATTATTAATATGCATTTTTATCAGGTTCTCCTGATGAGATTTTAATAATACTGTTAAAGATTTATTTTCATTCATGTGTTAATCAAGTAAACCTAAAAGACACAAGCAATTTTTTTCTACAAGTTGACTGGGAGCAGGGCATAGTAAAGTGACTTGTTCAATGTAATACACTTTAAGTGGAAATTGAAGAAATCAAACCAAGAATTACTTGATAAAACTTCTTATCAGCCGAGTACTTACCTTTTTATGATAAACAATCAGGGGAAATCTACATTAGCCTTACTTTGGTAGATGAAAGTGTTTATGAGTTCATATAAATCATATCAGTATTAAAAAGATGAAAAGGACTTAGACTTTAAAAATTGCCCACTATCCTTCTCCTCTGATTCCAGACATTTGTACTTTTGTTAACTGTGCACAAATTTGCCTTTTTCTGGCATCCATGGGGAATTGTCTGGTAAAATGACTTTCTTGGAGTCGCACAGTAGATGCATGGATATGGAAAGACTCAAACAGTGTACCATGGGTACAAGAAGCTGCTCATTGCAAATTCATGGCCTTAATCCACTATGTTTCCTGCCAACCAACACTACTTTTAAAAAGTACTTGAAATAACTGACTTTATAATTAGAGTGGATAAAGTGATGACCGACAAAAGGTTGTATATGCATCAGAATATGCCATTTGGACTTGATTGTAATTATGTATTTATTTTCATTTAATTAAATTTTGTAGACCAGGGTGCAAAACTGATAGACCATTTTCAGAATCAGCCTGGAATAACAAATTAAAAAAAAACTGCCAAATCTGCAAGGCATGAAGCTATACATAAATAGAAAAAAGGTAATGCATACAGTTTAAATGCAATATCAAGTAAATGTAAACACACATTTGCAACTAAGACAACAAAGCAAAATAAATAAAAGATATAGAAATCTACAGTGAAATTATATCTGAGGAGAGAAAAATCCTCATAACAATCAAAGACTACCAAAAGTTGTGTGTCAGTGTAGCATATAAAGCTACAGAGTATATTGTTGGAGGGAAGGATGGACTCTCTGGCTGGATACAGCTCTGTACACTTGTACATTTAACAATATCAATTAAATGACTTTTAATGTTATTCCAGAAAAATGGGTGCAATTCACTGCCTTTCTGGAAAGGCTTCCTAGAGCTTGGGTGCTTAGATACAGAAGCTGTGATCATGGCATGTCAACTTGTTATGAGGAGTCATCAGAGAATTTATGTTTGAGGCTAGGAATCTGAAATTGTGTTGTTTGTTCCTAAATGAGAGCTTGCTGGTGTGAAAAGAGAAGTGTTCTAAATGAGGAGTTTAAAAATAATGGATCCTACTAGCAGAGTTGTTCTTTTCTGGATAGGGAGCCATCTAGCTTTAGCTAAGAGCATGCAATGTTGCTCATGACAGGAAGCAGGGATAATACTTCCACATATACAGCTGGATGTTCTCTTCAATGATAGATTGCTAATTTTATGAGGGGGGCTGCAATGAGTGGCACCTTTATTTGAGTTTGCTTATGAATGAAAATACCTTTACCTACATCTGTTTTCCCCTGCAATACCAGGAATTATGTTATGTTCATTTCAGGTTGTGCTTCCTGTAAGTGACATTGAAAGCTTAATTTTGGATCTAACCATACATTAGATGCCTAAATTTGTCAATGGTTTTGATGTTGCATTTAATGCTGTGTAAGATGTATCAATGTCTTGTGGTCAAAGCATTGTTTTGTTGGGTTCTGCATATTATGAATTTGGTGCTTTCGTGGTTGAGTATGAGTTCTATTTTATATAGCTATAAGAAGGCACTGACAAGATCATGTTCAAGAAGGGATTTATTACTGCTGAGGAAGTTGGATCTATAAATAATCATATGAGCTGCAAAAGAGAGAATTTACAGAGATTTTCATGGAGTCAGTTTATAAACAGTGAGAACAGCAGGACATATATGACAGGTCCTTGGAGAATACTCTATGTCAAAGTGGGAGAGGTGAAAATTAAGGGATCAAAGTAAACTTGAACAGACCTGTTTGACAGGAAATCTATGAACCAGTTGATTGTTTTGCCATTAATACAAGATTCTAGGAGTGCATTGAGCTGTGCTTGATGAGGTCAATGAATACTTCTTTATTGGAATACCTTTTGTTTGTATTGATCATAATATTATTGGTAATAATTAATTTGGCTGTCATTTACATTTTTCTCCAAGGAAACCATGCCCATGTCTACACAGGAGGAACTACTTGTGCATATAGGAGGATATTTGTGAGTAGGAAGTATTTTCTCTAAGGCTGGATGAATAGCATATGGCCTGAAGTCAGATGATAATATCAGCTTAGAAGATTTAAACAGAGTCTTTATGATTGCAGCTTTCCCGATTGTGGTCATGGTGCTACATATTAAAGATGTACTGTAAGGAGATGAGGCAGTATTGTTTAGATAGACTCTGCCCTACCATTTCCTACATCAAAAGTATAATTAGGTTTCTGCAGGGAAGTCTTATGATACTAGCTGATGGGCTGCAGCATCCCAATGGGAACTAAATTAAGGAAATGAACTCCAATATGGTGGCTGTTACCAAAATAGTCTTAGTCTAGTATTAGAAATACCCCAAGGGGAGAATCAGTTGACTGCATCCTTATTAAGATCTTCCTGGATTTTTGAGAATGTCAAAACATGGTTAAAAAGAGGCTGACTGGACTGCTGTTTAAAGCAGCAAGAATCCATTTCTAATGTAGCAGGCTACCAGGTGACTAAGGTGACCAGAGATTGAAAATGAAAGAATAAATTAACACATAGCTGTAAAGGAATGAGCATGAAAGCATGGAAACATTTTTTACTAGCACTATTGGTGCTACTACTAGATGGTATTCATCTTTTTTGTTTGTTTATTTCAGTGACTATATGAGTGCATGTGCATGTGCATGTAGCAGGGTTAAATAAATTATTCTTGAAAATTATTGTTATTTTATAACAATCTGATATTTGAGTTTTACTAATATGATTTTCTTTGAAGCAAGGTTCAAATACTTACATTTTACTATTTCTGTGAAGCAAAGTTAAAATGCATTACTGTGACCATTTTTTTTAATCTGAATTGGAAATCCGGGTTGTGCACAGTCAAAATATAGCTTTGATTTGTGGTTCTAGGGGCTGTACATGGATAAATATGAATGACCCCACTGTTATTTCTTGAAGTTAGACAGTTATGACTTTGTTTTTTTTTGTGAACAAATATGTATTTCTATGAAGCATTACTTACTTTACTGTGTCTTATGGTTTTTTTTGAAAGAAAGTTGAAACTACAGCACTATGGCCATTACTTTCTTTATCACAATTAGACATCTGAAGTACATACAGTGAAAAAACAGCTACAATGCTGGCTAGAATAACTTTCTGACAATGTAGCTTACTGATACTGCTGTCACTTCCTCCAGTAACATTTGTATTTGTGTGAAACAAACTGGTGTACTGCACTGTATTTATTATTTGTATAAAACACAACAAAAGTGCATCATGCTTACCATTATTTTTATCACAATCAGACATCTGAAATGTGTCCAGTCAACAAACAGGCTATAATTGTTGGACATGAGATCTCTCTGTAGATGACAGTGATACTACTGCTGTTGTCATTAGCTGAAGTTAAATAATCATTATGCAATTTTTAAGACTGATGTGTATTAAAAAAACAAAACAAAATGGAATGCTTTACTGTGACTACTGTTTCTATGAAATGAAGATCAACTGCATTGTCATGTCCATTTTCTATCACAGTCTGGCATCTGAGGAGTGTACAGTCAACATGTTTGGCATTAATTGTTCATATTGTAATAGTATGAGGCTATTGGTAAATGTAAGTGAATGACCTTGCTGTCACTTGCTTAGTTTAAGCAGCCATTAAATTTGCTTTTGGAGAACTTATATGCATTTGTGTGAAACTAGTTGGAATGATTTACTATGGCTATTTTTATCACAACCAAATGCCTGAGATGTGCAGAGTCAATAAAGTAGGTGAAATGAATGAGTATTGGGGTTATCTGTGGAATAAACTAACTATGTGTTTCTTAATGTGTTGCAATCAAGTTGGCCATAGTTTCACAATAAGTGTCTGTCTGTCTGCCTGTTTGTGTTAGTCTGAACAGGATACATGTGATAGCAAGTGATCATTGGTACAGTGTTACAAAGAGTATCATTGCCATTCCACAAGGCTCAGTTGCCTGGACAAGGTCTTAGCTGTAATCTCTTCTGTGTGAAGTCTGCATATACTCTGTGCCTCTGTGTTGGTTTTATTCAGGTGCTCTGGTGTCTGCTCTCAGACCCTCCACTGTATAATGCATAGATGTGTTATGCTTTTTTTTCTTTTATCCCAATCAAACAGCAGTAGGCCACACAGAAGATTATGATCTTTTTGGAAGAGTAGGAATGCAGGCATCTGCTTTCTAATTTTTGAGAACTACTTTTTGTTAGCATTAGACTTCATGTTTTATTTTCCTTGAACAAAAAAAAAAATAAGACTGAATTTCTTTCCTTACTCATGATTTTTATTTGGGCCATCATTGGATTGAAAGATTGAAGGATTAAAAGAAACCTCTGTGGTGTACCGTAGAGCATTTTGACACAGACCCATGGCTTAATTCAGTTACTACCTCAATTATTTTTACAATGCAATCTTGATCAGTTAGCATCTGTTAAAAGGATGGAGGAAAAAACTAAAACATTTGACAGTGTGGAAAAGCAAGAATGAAGTAATCTGCTGTGAGGCCAGTATGGGGGAAATGAGAGGGAAGGAGGGGACACAGAAGGGCGCTGGCTAGACCATTGTGCAGCAAGGGCCTGCATGAACTCCTTTGTAAGGGTTTTATTTCACCTAAGGTTGACCCTGTAGGTTGCAATCAGACATCATTATGCATTCAATAAATTGGCTAGAATCAATAGGTACTGAGGCAGTCAGTGGACAAAAGTAACTGTCCACATCTGATGTTTGATCAGAAATAAAAAGTGACTGACCTGCTGTGATATAGCTCCACACCATTCTAATTACAATCACCCAATGAGTTGCTTCTTGCAGCCCCCCGTGCCTTGATGTTAACAACCAGCACCTGATTTCTGTGAGGGTAAACACTCAAAGGGGAAGGTTTCAGATGTAGAACAAGAATCATAAACATCAAGTAATACCATTAAAACAACTGTAATTCTTATCTCTTCTTTTATTAAAACTTTTCTAAAGAGCAAACCTGGACTGAAAATAATGAACACTAAAGAACAAGGAGCATTACTGAAAGAAATGAAAAAGGTAACATCAGCTACTGAACAGAAAAGACATTGATAGATTTTTTTGTGCAAGCAGAATGGATTGAGTTTTTTTTTATAAATATTCAAAAGACCATGAATACTGAGATCAAAATATAATAATAAGTATTTCTCCAGGCCAGTATACCATTCCCTGGAATCATATAGTAGCTCTGTTTAGATACAGGAAATAATTAATGTTGGAAGTTGACAGATGTACTTTTTTCTTGACTGAGCATATGTTACAGTGTAGTGAATTAAGAAGTTTCAGATTACCAGGCAACTTCTAAAGAAAACTGAGGCAACTCATTCTAGACGTTTATTAGTAGTACTCAGAGTAGTACAAAACAGCAAGCTGTTATATTTTGGACCCTAAGAAATAAAGTATATAAAATAAAGGCTCCTTTCATCCCAAATGGACACCAAGCAAGAAAAAGAACAAGGGAACTCAACAGCGAACCTAGGCAATACTAAAATATTTGTGATATATCCACATATATCAGCATTTTTGCCACCTGATTTAGTTTTTGTCCTTCTGCTCTAGTGCTTATCATTAGATTTGCAGTTTACAGACTGGACAGTAAGTTATTAAACTTTTAGAATCTTTAAGTAAACTATAAGAAAATCCATCATATACTGAACCTGACAAAACAATGGAAGCTAGTGTGTTAGTGTAATTTATTTGTAGTTTTCTTGGTAAGTGTTTTGTCTGTTGGTTACAGTTATTCACTAGGATTCCTCTTGATTATTTATATGGAAGCCCTTTACCTTTTAGGTTCATTATGCATCGCTGGATAACTCTACCCTCTGAAACAACATAAGATGTATTAATTTTACAGTGTGCCTTTGACATGTATAACAGAAAGTTTAACTGGTATGCATCACATGGTATACAGTTTCCTTTTTCCCTATTTGAAAACAGAAATTGAATAAAAAAATTATGCCTACATGTCTATCTGAAAAAAATGATATTTATGGGTCAGTTGCAGTCAAACCTTTTTTACTACAAAGCAGTGGAGTTGTATATGCTCCATACACTAAGGAAACAATATAAGAACACGTGTAATCATGATAAGCAGTACAGAAGGAGGAAAAATAAATAAATAAACTATGTGCCAAAAGTCCTCACTTAATTTTTAACAAGGTATCAGATATAATAGCTGCTACACATAGTAGGAGCTAGGATGAGAGGGTTACAGATATTATTAAATCAACATCAAACATGCAAGGAAAATTTCTAATTTGAACTTTAAGTTTCACAACAATATTTGATTTGAATTATTAATAAAAGGTCCCGTACAGCTGAAGAAGCACACACTCCTTAATGAAGTTCCATAGCAGGCATACTATGCAAAATGTAAACAGTGTGATCAAGTTCATAGAGAGAAAAATCAATTATTTTGCTCATTACTGGAAAACTGTTTTGTATTTCTTGGCTGATTAAAGAAAAGTCAGAGAAGTAAAACCTACGTTCACCCTTGTGTGGTTTGAAGTAATATCATCTAGTAGGTATTTGTTCACTGTTTTCAGAGTCCATAAAATCATTTTCATTTACAGATTTTTGCCATTTCAAAATAATATCAAAATGGCACCTTTCCAAAGACAATATCTCTCTTACAACTAACTGGCATATTCATTTCTCAATAAACACTCTTTCTGTCTTGCTATTTCTCCATTTTTTCAAATCACTGACTATGCTGATAATCTATTGAGTCGTGATTTGTAAAAAGGAGGAAGGCAAGTTTGCTTAGATGGCTGTTGGCTCAGAGTAATGCTTATCTAACATTTGTGTTCTGTTTAAATATGATCACTTGTGTTTTTTGGAGAATGCTGTGAAGGTTATAATTTAGTTAGCACTAGGAATGAAATTATAGAAGTGACTGACTGAATAACGGGAGGTATAATCTCAAAAATGGTAAAGTTTGGACAGCAATCATGTTAGATTATACTCTTTGCGCCTTACTTCCCTACTTTATCTTGGGCCATTGCCATCTCAAAATATCAGGTAGGTTGGAAGCTCCCTCTGAGCACTGTGGGCCTCACAGCTATTGCCATTTTCATTCCATTTACTGCTACAAGTCACGTCTTTGAGGTTTTATGGTGCGGTCTGCAATATGCCCTGAGAAGTACAATGTTCCTTCTCAAGGACCCTTGCTGACTGACCATATTTTCTTTAGAATTAATAGTTTTCCTCACTGGTACTTTCTCATATCATGATTCTCTTTATGAAAATTGCTGAATTATTTTGCATTTTAACTTTATGTGATCACTTAAAAATGAAACATCACCTAAAGCTATTCACTTACACTCATGCATAGCGATTCTGGCCTACAACTAGGTATATATGACTTCAAATTTCTCACCTTTTAATTTTTAGATCAGACATCTTGCATTTGTATGCCTCAAAGCAGTCATATTAAAAACTACACATTTTTCTTATCTTTCTGAATCCAAAAATCTTGTCACATGCAATGTTTACTTTTTTTTGGATAAATGGAATTATACAGCTTCACCAGAATGATATTAAAACCAATAAGGACTAATCAGACTGAAAACCTTTGAAGTGAGCATAACAAGTAACAATGCATCTCTGCCAATGACAAGAAGGAAGATTTGTTAAATATGCACATAGTTATTATCTATGGAAACCACCAGAATGCCTTGTTCTCATTATTTAAGTGTGTCTAATGGTGGTGCAGTGGGTAGCATTGTTGCCTCACAGTAACACATTCCCCAGTTCAGTTCTCAGTTGGTAGAAATGCGGTACATGGGCTGAAAAACAATAAACAGCTCTTACTGTAACATGCACCATTATGGTCTAAATACAGTTCGTATGAGTTGGCAGACATACTATATCAATCATTAACAGTTGTCTGAGAAAACATTGATACAGTGAAGGAAAATAGGAACATATTTTAGTCTTTCAGCTTTTTTTAATCTGTGTACCTGGAGATCTAGTGAACTGTAGTTCATTTCTATTGTTTTTTATCTTTATTTCATTGGCAAGTTTCCCTAATTTTAGTAACTTGAATTTTCAACATATTGCTATTGAAATGCCAACTCAGGAGAAATATGAAACTCTAAGTGCAGGACTATATGGCCTAATTGAACATAACACCAAATTATCAAAATGAAATACCTAAAAATAAAAGCTTGCACTTGCCATTTGCCTATGAGAGGGGCTAGAAACAGCGTGCCACCTTGTTAATGCCTAAAGCAACTGTAATCAGAATTTTTTGAGCTGCACATCATTCAAACAGCCTTTTTCCCAAAGGTCTGAATAATACAAAAGAGTATTATGCCATTACTTTCCATTGATATAATTTTTTTTAATGAAATATATGTTAAATGCAGAAGTAAAAATACAACATGTATATGAAAAGTATTTTATTAGAGAATTTTATGTGGAAATCTAGGAATGTAAGAAGCATACATTACTCAAGAAGCATTTGTCTGCTTTGCTGGCTTAGTTGCATCATCTTTATTTAATTTACATGTTTTAAAGTGTGACATTTGGTAACCTTATGCTAAGTAAATATTTCATTGCAATGTCATTTGTCCACTGTGACTTATAGTGTGCTTGCTCTTGTTGTGGTCATTCATTAAAAGTAGAGTTGTGTAACTAAACTTACTGTAACAGCAGATGTTTGAATGGCCAATTCTGCAGTAGCCATAGTTATATAGGTTATACCCTGCTAAAGATACAACAGCCAGTCCATTTCCTAAGTTTCAGGGCTCCTTCCATGCACCTAAAGCATCAGTCAGCTTAAGCTGAGCTGGCTAAAAAGACTGGTTTTGTCGTCAATCCCTTCAAATGTTTCATGACAACAGGAACAGGGAGAATGAGCCCTGAAAGGACAATGCTAGGAACAACAAAATCAATTCACACCCTGGCATAAACAAAAGGCCTAAAACAAATGGGGTGGAAGGAGGGAGTGGGTACTGCAGCAGTGATCATTTGAACATTTTCTGTCATGGTAAGTTTACTTACACAACAGTGCTGTGTTCATCGGATTGATCATTGTTGCTGTAGCCTTAGTTATATGAGTAAGTTACTCTAGCTTGCTACATTTGTAAGGTGGAAGGGAACAGGTCCAGTTGTCCCTGGAGAGTGGCCTTAGCAAAGCCTGATCTAGACCTAGAGAAGGAATCAAGCTTATAGTGCCTTATAAATGTTTGTAAAGAGGACCAAGCTGCTGCTTCTAGAATACTGCTAGAATCCATCTCTTTTCAAAACACCATAGATGAAGCCAAGTCCTTGGCATAATGAGTCTTGGCTCTGTCTGGAATAGTTTTGTTGCAGTGAGTATAATAAAAGGTAATGGTCTGAGACAACAATTTGGAAATAGTCTGTTTGACACAGGTTGTCCCTTCTTCTTACCTTCACAAGAAATGAACAACTGATCCAAAGATATGAAAGATTTAATTCTGCCAAGATGATACCTGAGTTGTCTGTGGACTTCCAAGGTATGGCATATCCTTTCTACTTCATTGCTGGGTTCATGAAAGAAAATGGGGAGATGGACAGTTTGGCTTAAAGGAAACTTGGATGCCACTTTAGGCATAAAAGAAGGATTAGTTCCCAAAAAAAAACACTGTGGAAAATGAGATAGGATTGACTCAACATAAAAGCTTGCAACTCAGGTACTCTTCTTGCAGATGTTAGAGCAATCAGTAAAACAGTTTTCCATGTTAAAAACCTCAAGTCAGCTGGATTAGCTGGTTCAAATGGAGCAAGTGTTAGCTTCTCTAACACAAAATTAATGTAACAAGGAGTTTCCAGCAGTTTTCTTGGAAGTCTTTTATGCAAAACCCCTCTCAAAAATATCTTGACATGAGAATGTATTGAAAGAGGAGGATCCATAGGAAGATATGCTAAAATGGTCAATAAATGAACCTTAATGTAGGAGTAAGAAAAGCCACAGAATAGTAACTCACACAAATATTGTAAAATCAGAGAACAACTAGCCCTGAACTGGTGCTGGTTATGTTGTTGGCACCAACTAGAAAACATTTTCCATTTACTAATATATATATATATATATATATATATATATATATATATATATATATATATATATATATATATATGTGATTTTTTTAGTAACCAGATTTCTTGCCCCCATTGGCACCTGCTGCACATCCTCAGTAAACAGGTGTCTAAAGGGAATTAAGACCCTATCATCTAGGCAGTCAGTTGCAGTTGCTTGGGGTCATGGAGTATCAAACACCCCTGATCTTGTATGAGTAGATCCATTCTGTGGGAAAGCTTATAGCAATTGTCCCTGGCCATTTTCAACAGAAGGGAGAACCACTGTTATCTGAAGGGAGTCACCACAGTGATCTTGGGGGATACCTTCTGAATCTTCAGCAGTACCCTAGATATCACTGGAAAGGGTGGAAAAGCACACAGGAACATTACTGTCCAAGGAAAGGAAAAGGCATCTGTCTTCCATGCCTTCTTGCATGTAGTCCTGGAGCAAAACCTTGCCAGATGATTGCTCAGAGAGGAGGCAAATAGGTCTACTTTAGTATCTCCTCACAGAGGGTTCAAATCTTGGAAGACCCCCTCATCTCGTTTTTCTATGTGCGGGTCTGCCTTTGCCCTGCTTAGCTTATCTGACAAAGAAATTTACTCTGACAGGATGTTGGTTGCCTGTAGAGTGACATTCTGCTGGGAAGCTATATCCCAAGCTAACATGGATAGTCCATAAAGGGGGTACAGTCTGGTTCCCCCATGCTTGCTGATGTATCACATGACTGTGGCATTATCTGTAGCAACTTGAAGAGGTCCAGGGGATAAAGATGATTCATAGAGTTCAGTGCCTTGATCAGGGAATGCATCTTTTTTATATTTATGTCCTTGCATCTGTCCTTGGTGCCTCACACCCCTTGCACTTTTATCCCGCCTGAAACTGCTTCTGAAGCAAAGTCTGAGATGTCTGCATTGGCTACATTCTTTGGATCAGGAAAGGAGAAGGGAAACCTGGATTTAGAGAAATTTGTTGTTTCCCCTAAGTGATTTGCTTCTGACAAACCCCAGCACTGGGATTTGAAATGACAAAGGATGTTGGTGCTGGGATCAAAAAGACTTCAGACACCATTGTATCTTTTTCATGTGGAGTCTTGCCAGGGGTATCATGAGAATCATAGATGCCATGACACCCAAAATCTTGAGGTATTCCCTCACAGTGACCAAAGTCTGAGTGGAAAACCTTAGAAGCAGATCTAAATAAGGATCTATTTTTGTTTTTCCTGTGGAAGACAAGCTTTTTGAACTGAGGTGTCCGGCTGACCTCCCACAAACACAATCCTATATGAGGTATTAAATAAAAACTTTAGACTGTTCTCTTGGAATCCCAGCTTGTGTACAAAATCTGTCACCTGACAGAGAGAAATTTCTGACACTGAAAAAGACTGCAAAGATAAGCAAGTTGTCAAATATTGAAAGATGTGGATATTCTGTAGCCTGCAATGAGCTATAACTAGAGCTAGACACTTTATTAACACTTTATTAACACTTGGTGCAGTAAAAAGCCCAAAGGTTAAGGCAGAAAACTGATAATGTGATCCAGACATACAAAACCCAAAGAAACATCTGAAGTCTGAATGAATAGGGATGTGATAAAACAACTTTTAAATCTGGTGTTACCAGGAAACATGAATAAGCAAGAAGAGGTAACCAGCTATGAAGTGACATCACTTTGAATTTGAACACTATCACACACAGATTTAGGAAAGAAAGAGCCAGGACTGGCCTCCAAGTATTTTCCTTCCTGGGCACTAAAAACATTCTTGGATAAAAAACTTTTCCAACTTGGAAAGGAGGAATTGTTTCTATCACTCCCTGTGTCAGCATGTGTTGAAGGACAGGGAAAAATAAAACAGTCCAATCTGGTGGATGAGAAATTACCCCCTGTAAAGAAGGGACTTCCTTCTATTCCCATCTGTAACATTGATGAATGATCTTCAGAACCCATTTGTCTGAAACTATCTGCTAACAAAGAAAAAAAAAGTGGAAATTCTAAATTTCTGGAAAGAAAAAGGAACTGCCAAGGTAGAAATGGTGGTTGTGGCAGGGGGACAAGGTCTCTTAAATATTCATTCTGACCTGTTGGACTGTCCTTGGTTTTTGGGGAGTTCTGAATTCATTTTGGAACCCTCCTGCCATTTCTTCTTAAACATCTGTTTGCCCAGATTTTGTTGAGACTGTTTATTTTGCTTTTTTTTCCAAAAATGCGATGATAGGTTAGAAAATCCCTTAGAAAATTTGGAGGAGGAGGAGGGGTGAAATATCATAGAGATTCCCTATATCAACTTACCCCTTTCATCACACTTTTTGATAATATCTGCAGCAGAGAAAGTGGCAATTAAATCTCTATCCAAATAAGAATTTAATGCCTCATTTTTTCAGATCATGTGGGAAATCTATGGACATAGCCAGGCAAAGCTTCTCACAACAGTACCAATGGCCATAGCCCTGAAAGACGTATCAATGGAGTCATATACACACTATAAATAATGAGTTGGTACTTGTACAATGGAAGAAACTAAATTATTTAAAGCATGTCTTTCCTCGCAAAAAGAAACTGCAGATAAAAGCATTCCTGATACTTTCACAATCAGTCAGAATAAACTTTAACACATGAGCCTGACAATTCAAAACTCTGAAAATCAAAGCTGCAAATGCACACACTTTATCCTATACTTATCAATAATCTTCCCATTCTTGTTACAATGAGTAGCACAGGAATAAAACAAATCTTTAGCAGAAATAGGATTAACTAAACTTATAGCTGCTGGGTTAGTTTTGGGATTAGTATATAAAAACTTAGACTGAGGAACTTTATACATTCTTTCTGCTTTTTTTCTGTCTGACTTTCAGGAAAATTGCAGGCAGTGACACGGAGACCCTCCAGAGCTGTTAGAAATGGGGGAAAAGGTGAAGATGCTAGAACCTTTTTCTGTAACAGTTCATAGTATTTTCTGAGGGACTGAGAAACCTCACTGTTCTACTGAAAACACTGGCACATTGTAGCAATAGTCTCAGAGAAAGAAAGAAATCTGTAGGGGGAACCAGAAACTGAGCTCTCCTCTGAGTTTGAATCCGAAAACTGAGGAGAAAGCCATAGCTGTACCTTCAACTTCCTGTCCAGAATCAGAATCTTGAATCTCTCCAGAAAAAGAGGCATCCCTATTTCTTTTACCAGAAACCACCTTATAAGAAGGATCAATAGCCTGAATTAAATCCCAAGCTAGATGCAGTAAGTCACTCCTGTCTAAGGAAATTTGAGGAGAAGTAAATACACGTCTAGTTTTCTGTTTCTTTTTGCCAAGAAAAATGGGACCAACAGTGTTATTAATGGCAGTAGCAGCTTTTTCAACAATGAGCACAACATTCAAATTAAACAGGGAAGCCTTCCCTGTTCCTTATCCAAGGACCAAAAAGAGTGGCTCTCCCTTGCCCAGTAAGGGTCCCCAACAGCTTCAGAGGAGGTGGCTAACCCCTGGTCCACAGTGACTGTAGGTGCTACACCATAGTGATCTGGGGTAAAAGATGAATGGCCTGAGGAGCAAGCTATGGTCACAGCAGAGTCACCCACCTCCAGCTGGGGCAACTTCCTAGCCTGCTGTGGTGAGAAAAGCTGTTTGTTTAACGTTTTATTTTTGCAGCTGGAAGAAGGATGAAAATGGCACCAGTAGTTTGTTTCATAGTCATGTGAAAATGGTGCCTCTTTCCCAGTAAAAAAAAGCCACAAAAGCCATTTAAAATTTAGTTTTTAAAAGTCAACTTTTTCACACAAACACACATTTAAAAGCACCTTAAAACACTTTGCCAGCCCCAAAAAGTAAAATAAACGCAATTTCTCCACAGAAAAATGTTTTCAAGTACTTTAAACAACTTTTAAACTGACAGGAAAAAGTGTGTTTCCATTTAAATGTACAATTAAGTCTCATGATGGTCCATTAAACACAAACTCCTAGTTTCAAAATAACTTTCCTAAACAAGAAAGCACAATATAAAAGTAATGTTTAATGTATATTCCCAAAGTGAACTTATCTGCCTAGTAAAGGAGCAGCACAAGCTGACCACTGATGCTCAAATGCCTGCACAGCAGCAGTCTCTGCAATGGCAGGAAAGCTCTGAAGGGGTTGGCGTCTAAACTTGACTTTTTAGTCAGTTAAATGGCTTGTTATATCCTTGTCAGGGGATAACCCATATAGCTAAGGCTACTGCAGCAGTGATCAATAGAATGAACATCTAAAATATTCCCAATCCACCCCAAAGTTGCCAAAATAGGGATCAACAAAAATGACTTATACAAGCCCAGTCTCCTCTAGTCCTTATCAATGACTCCTCTAATAGCTAGAGAAGTATAATGGGTGTTAAACTATACCTTGCCCACCCCATAATGGCTAAGGCTCAATACTCAATCAAAGCCTCTAGTGTAAGACTCAAAGAAAATGGTACTTGTGCACTTATAGAAACTATACTGGGTACATGTATAATGTCATATATATGCTGCTTGTTTTGACTTAATGCACTAACGACTAACTGCATCTTCCACAAACACAGTCCTGCTGTACATTATGGTAGAACATGGAGTTGAACAGCATCTCATATTCTGCACCCCCCAGCATACTTATATCTTACTGCAGAAACTACTGCCAGGACAGCCACCATGCTGCTCAAAGAATTCTAAAATGGTCAGTGACCCAGAACCTATAGAAAAGGTCCATATTCTTCCTACACCCAGTGAAAGAGAATAACTTCTAGTTCACCACAATGCTGCATCCTTTGGTCTAGAGACTAAGGAGGGAGTGTGTGTGTGTGTGTGTGTGTGTGTGTGTGTGTGTGTGTGTGTGTGTGTGTGTGTGTGTGTGTGTGTGTGTGTGTGTGTGTGTGTGTGTGTGTGTGTGTGTGTGTGTGCGTGTGTGTGTGTGTGTGTGTGTGTGTGTGTGTGTGTGTGTGTGTGTGTGTGTGTGTGTGTGCACGCGCATGTGTGTGTACAAGTATTCCCTTCAGTGAGAATGAGTGTGTGTGTGGATGGTTGTCTATTGATGATTGGATGCATGTGCGTCTGTGTCTATGTGTCTGTATGGTTGTTTGAATGTCTGTAAAGTAAGTAGCCTATGTTGTCACTATGCATAGGTTGGTAAGGCAAACACTAGGACAGTCAGGTCTAAAGACAGCGTTCATTTCAGAGAAATGGTACTGAGGTACAAATGAGGCATTTCTCTGTGTTCGTTTACATGTCTCTGAACTGGAGATTCTCTTCATTGTGCTAATTGACCAACTTGCATTGGTTAATTAGCACAGATAGAAAGAATCTCTGAATCACAGCCTTGTTTTATATTCAGACTTGATATTCATTAATTCCCTCAGACAAAATATGAAGAAAGTAAGCCACAGTCCTAAAATTTTCTAACATGTAAAATATTGTATCTCAGCAACAGTTTTGCATCAATGTGTTATTGTAATATCTTTGCTATTTAAACAGTGCTCAGTAACTGTTTCAGCTATGAAGAGATATTTTCATGGATTCATACACCTTAACAGAAATAAACACAATGTATACAATTATATTTCTGCCAAATGTTGCATCACAGCAACTGATTTACTTTCCCATAACACTTCCTTAATGTTCACTTAGCCTGCAGCCTAATTATTAAACATCGTCCCCTAGTCTAGATATAATTACTCATTATTTTGTTTTCTTTTTTGCCATGTGCTCATGTATTGTCTTGAAGATGTTAACATAGATAATACATTACTTATTATAATCCATACAGATGTTGCATTATGGAGGCATCCAGTATACTATACAACAACAAGATCAGATGCACACATAGATCAGACACAGAGCTGAACAGCATTCATTGCATCGGAGTAAAAGAAAATAACAGCTGTGTCTACGGCACACGTTACAGTGGCCTTAACAAGATAAGCATCTCATATATCCTTAACTTTTCACATGTGCTGGGAGGCCATCTACTCACTGCTTCATCAGGATGAAAACAATGCCTCTGTTGCTTCTCCTATTGTCCTAAGATAACAGATCCCTTGTTACCAACCACTCATACGTAATACATGCCTTAACTCTTTGGAGCCCCTACCTGGAAGTTCTTAAATCCTATCAATAAGAAAGCATTTTCAGATAAGGAACATGTACACTGTGTTCTGTGGCAGTGCTGTCAGGCCTGTCGGTATGGGTTTACAAAAATAAAAAGTAGCATATGAATACCAACACTGAATTTTTGCAGGAACAAAAAAAAAATTATTTATAAGCTTCTTTGCTTGACTTGCACACCACTGGCATGACTTTACCTGTGACTTCCACAACCACAAGGGTTGCACCCACAAATTCATTGTGAAAGGCTGAATCAGGTACTCATTTGAGTTGTTTAGGACCAGGTCCTCTTCCTGTGTTCACATAAATATGCTTCAGCAATGGCAAAGAATATGTTGGTGTTCTCAATGAGGTCACATAAATCTTACAGGGACATCTTCAGTTTACATCTATAAAACAACAGTCTTCACTGAAAAGTGGAAAGAGTATGCCTATGTGAGCTAAAGTGGAATTAAGGTTCATAAACTACTTCCATATGTAGAATTATCAAAGCCAGGTAACCTGTACTATATATAAAGATTAAGACATGATCTATCTATATATATGTCTCTCTATCTCTTCTCTCTCTATATTTATTTTTATTTATTATTTTACATTTGTTGACCGGGCTAGTCTAGCTGGATACATGTCCTTTTTCAGTAGAGGCCCGGGGAGATAAGCTCCAAAACATGGTCTAAATACAATAGTACAAGTTCAAACAACACAGAAAAAATATCAATATACTAATAAAAATAGCAACTTTAAAAAGGAAATAAAAATCATCAGCAATGGTATTAAGTAATTAATGGTACAGAGTTTGTAACAGGATATATTATTGAGGACAAAAATCATAAAACAGTGAAATTTTGAGTATGGAGACATATCAGGTTAGGTCATAGTTAAACAAAGGAAGTTAGGTGAGTAGTAATGTAGCGAAGGAGTTACTTAAGAAGAGAAAGTAAAAAGAGGATATAAAAAAAGAAAAGAGGTTGATAAGAAAAGTATGATAAGATGGAAAAAAAGTAGCAGAGGCTAGTGAGCACTGGATAGGTTAGATAACTTAGTAGAGGTAGGTGACTAGTCTGGTTTTGAACAGGGGCATAGCCAGTGAGTTTTGAGGAGAAGTTTAAGTCTATTTTTAAAGAGAGATAATGAGGTGAATGAGGAGAGGTCACAAGGGAGAAGATTCCAGGATTTACCTACAGAATTAGAGAAAAGGGAATCCCCAGCTCTGTTGTTAGGTTTAGTGGTGTGGCCTAGTAGTTTCTGAGATGAGCGTAAGGACTTCAGATTTGTATAGGGGGTGATTAGGGTAGATAAACTTGGAGTATTAGAAGGTTTATAAATGATGTTGTGGGCAAGGGTGAGTTGGTGAAATTTAATCAGGTGTTGTAGTTCTAACCATCCTAGCTGTTTTAGGTTAATGCAATGATGGGTTCTGAATGGGTTGCCTGTAGCAAATCGTGCTATGTTATTATAAGCCATTTCCAATTTGTTGAGGTTATTCTTGGAGAGATTAGTAAAAATGGGAGAGGCATAAAGGAGTGTAGAGATCAAATGTGTGTGGGCAATAGTAGTTTTAGCAGTGGGGGAAAGGACGGGCTTTAGCCTATAGAGGGTACCAATTTTTTTATTAACAGACTTTATGGTATTATTGATGTGGATGTCAAAGCTCAGATTATTGTCAATGGTGACACCGAGTAGTTTGGTGGTAGAGTCAGGAGATATAATAGTATCATTGGTAGATGTTACTGAGAATTGGAGAGGGGAGGACTTATGAGTAGGCTTGAAGAGGAGGAGTTTGTTTTTTTTAGGGTTCAAGAGAAGGCAATGCTGAGAGAACCATTGTTCAACTAAGTTAATACTTTTTGGGTGAGAGCATGAAGGTCATGTGGGATGATGTAGCTGAACATAATAGTGTTGAGTCATCACCATATTGTATGCAGGTGGCTTGTGGGATAGCTAGATGAAGGTCATTAATAACTATAGAGAAAAGAAGAGGTCCAAGTATGGACCCCTGAGGGACTCCTAAGGTAACAGGTAAAAGGGTGGATAAAGTCTTTTGCCAAAGTACTGCTTGCTGTCGGTTGTCAAGGTAGGATTGGAACCATTTTATGGAAAGTGGGTCTAATGACAGAGATTTCAGGATGTTTAAGAGAATTTGGTGGTTTAATTTTCAGAGGACAGGAAGAAATGGAAACAGATGATCTGCTGTCGTGACCCCTAATGGGAGCAGCCGAAAGAAATATATATATATATATATATATATATATATATATATATATATATATATATATATATATATATATATATATATATATATGGGCCTACTGCATTTGACTGAAACATATATATATATATATATATATATATATATATATATATATATATATACGTATAGTTTAGTCAGCCTTTGTTTTATCAACACAATTTGGTCAGGAAAACAGATGGTCAACAGTTGTGCAAGATCAACAATTCCCTGGGTTGGAGGATTTTCCCTTTTACAAGGATTTTGTGATCAAGGAGTTAGTGTACATAATTATCATGGGGTGTGGGGGTATGGGGGTATGGGGGAGACTGCCCCCTCAAAAAAAAAAGATCTTTAATTTGCATGGTCTGTGTTTTGTGTTTGGAGCATGCAAGAAGTATGTCAATGTTAACATCTTCAACAAAATATCGATTTGACCTGATCACCATATGTATATATATAACATCATAAGCCTGAAAATCAAAATCCTGAAACCAAAAGCCTGAAAATTCAGAATCCTGAAAACTCAAAATCCTGAAAGCCCAAAATCCTGAAAGACCAAAATCCTGAAACTCAAAATCCTGAAAACACAAATAATGCTAATATGTCACTATAAAGACACTAATATCTACCAAATGACCCTGACCCTAACCCTAACCCTAAGGTCCGTCACTATCGCACACTCACCTGACCCGCGCCCTAACCCTAACTCCAATATTTGTCACTATTGCATACATGCCTAACCTAACCCTAACCTAACTCACTTAACCTAAAATAAAACCAACCACACACTTACCTGACCCCAGCGCATGACCTAACACCACAGGGCTAACAATAGCAAAGCCACAATGACATCAGTATGTCTATTTTTTGTTTTCAGGATTTTGAGTTTCAGGATTTTGGGCTTTCATGATTTTGAGTTTTCAGGATTCTGAATTTTCAGGCTTTTGGTTTCAGGATTTTGATTTTGATTTTCAGGCTTATGATGTTTCAGGCTTCTGAATGGGAACCATATATATATATATATATATATATATATATATATATATATATATATATATATATATATACATACATACATACTGGGTTTTAGATGCCTGCTCTCTCTCTCTCTCTGTATATATATATATATATATATATATATATATATATATATATATATATATATACACACACATACTGGGTTTTAGATGCCTGCTCATATCTGGGCTGCTGTAATGTATATATATATATATATATATATATATATATATATATATATATATATATATATATATATGTCTACTGCATTTGACTGAAAATACACTTCACTGAAAATTAAATCAGTGGGATCACTTCACTGAAAGCCCACTTCACTGAAAACTCATTTGACTGAAACTCATTTAGTTGAAAGTTATATATGGCCTTTTCCTCACTGTAGTGTGATCCTGGAGTTAGTATATATTAAGGGGGGAGGGGGGCACAGCCTCCCACATTGGGGGATGTGAGGGTGTAGCCTCCCACATATTATAAACATTTTAAACTATACACATTGATACTTACAAGTGCAATGAATAACTGTTTCCAGAAGAGAATATATAAGAGAATATATAACCAACATATGTGGGGGGCTTCAACCCACACACCCCCTCCTTAATATGTATACTAACTCCCAGGATCGCACTATAGTGGGGAAAAGGCCATATATAACTTTCAACTAAATGAGTTTCAGTCAAATGAGTTTTCAGTGAAGTGGGCTTTCAGTGATGTGGTCCTAGTAATTTCATTTTCAGTGAAGTGTATTTTCAGTCAAATGCAGTAGACCCATATATATATATATATATATATATATATATATATATATATATATATATATATATATATATATACCACAGCAGATCATCTGTTTCCATTTCTTCCTGTCCTCTGCATCTTGCTCTGTCACACCAACCACCTGCATGTCCTCTCTCACCGCATCCATAAACCTTATCTTAGGCCTTCCTCTTTTCCTGTTACCTGGTAGCTTCATCCTTAGCATCTTTTTCCCAATATACTCTGCATCCCTCCTCAGCACATGTCCAAACCAACTTAATCATGCCTCCCTGGCTTTGTCTCTAAACCTTCCAACCTGGGCTGACCCTCTAATATACTTATTCCTAATCCTGTCCACCCTTGTCACACCCAGTGCAAATCTTAACATCTTTAACTCTGCCACGTTCAGCTATATAAAATATGTGTGTGTGTGTGTATATATATATATATATATATATATGTGTGTGTGTGTGTGTGTGTGTGTGTGTGTGTGTGTGTGTGTGTGTGTGTGTGGGCCTGTGTGTGTTTGTATATATATGTATATATATATATATATATATATATATATATATATATATATATATATATATATATATATATGGGTCTCCTTTATTTACCCAAAAACGCACATCACCAACATCCACTTCACCGAGTGAAATCAATGACAGACCAGAACACAGATGTCTGGAACACCGACATTCTGACCCAAGGTAAGTAACCATTTGGCCATCCTGTTGAACTTTGCCCCTTACCCCCACGGTAGTGCCATCTCAGAGTTGGTATATTTAGTTAGTGGAATGTGACGGATGTGGGGGGCGAAGCCCCCCATGTAGATGGGTTTAGGTTCTTTTTTTTTAGGATGTTCAAGCAGTTACTTACCTCTGGTCAGAATGTCAGTGTTTCGGATGTTAGTGTTCTGGTTTGCCAGTGATTCTGTCTCGGTGAAGTGGATGTCAGTGATGTGGGTTTTCGGGTAAGTAAAATAGATCCATATCTATATATATATTTATAGGTTCATAGGTTCATAGGTTCATACTAGGCTATCTGCCCTAGGGCATTTATAAGCCTAGCCAGTGTGTGTGGCTTTCGCCACCCCTTGGAATGAGAATACTATGCCCATTTAGGGTTTAGTTTACTGTGCCTCTGTCTAGTAGTGACACAGAGTTGACCACCGGGGTAAACCTACGATCTCCCATCCACTCGTCAAGATTTCTCTTGAAGAGAGTCAGTGAGGGGCTCTGCCTTACATAAACTGGCATTCTATTCCAGAGTGTAGGGAGCCTCTGGGTTATGAATCTGTCCCTCCAGCACGTCCTATTTATTTCTGTGTTGAGGTTCAAATCTCTCGCTCTCATGGCTCTGGTGGATTTGGATTTTCTGAGGTGGAGCATGTCTATTAATTCCAGATTGGACATGGCCTTGTACGTCAGGCATAGATCGTCTTTGAGTAGGCGGTATGCGACTGAATAGAGCTGGAGTTTCTTCAGCTGGGCAGAGGTACTTTTGGGGTCTTTCTAACTGCTGCAGGTGTCAGGTAAGGTACATCCCAAATGGGGCATTGTACTCAATTATGGCCCTGATAAGGGAAGAGTGTAGGGGCAAAATGACTTCTCTTGATCTAGATGTGAATCCTTTCATGATAAGGTGGGTAATATAGAAGGTCTTCCTAACCACCTTGGGAATGTGAGTGTCAAATGAGAGGTTACTGTCAACTTGGGTCCCTAGGTCCCTGATTACTTCTTCCATACTTAATGGATTACCACCTATGTGGTAATTTGTGGGTACTTTGTTTTTCCCAAAGGGTATGACTATACATTTTGTGGCATTCAGTTTAAGGCCATGGCTCTGGCACCAGTTATCCGTTTCTATGAGGCCTTTCTGAAGGATGCTTGCGTCCGCTGGAGTATCAATTATGGCGCCCAGTTTGCAGTCATCTGCGAACTTTGTCAGCCACAATCCTCCTATGTTTGCTTGTACCTCGGAAAAATAAATGCCAAACAAGAGGGCTCCCAGGACCGAGCCCTGTGGGACACTGCTTGTGACTGGCTTAGAGTCTGACATGGCTCCAGCAATTCTGACCTTGTGGGTTCTGTCCTTGAGCCAGTTTGCAACCCATCTTATGACATATGGGTTTACATTTAAGCTGGTGAGCTTGTCTATGATGCCCGAGTGGGGTATTGTGTCGAAGGCTTTTGCAAGATCAAGGTAGGCTGTGTGAACTGCCTTACCCTCATCAATGGCCTTAGTGACTGTTTCAAAAAAGTCAAGCAGGTTTAAAAGGCAGGATCTGCCCTTGACAAAGCTGAATTGGGTAGGATCCAGTGTCTGTAGGCCCCCAATGTCTTTGTTTATGAGTTCCATAATGATCCTCTCCATAGCTTTGCAGACCAGGCTCGTCAAGCTTATGGGGCGGTAATTTTCAGGGTCTGTAGAAGCACCCCCTTTGTGGAGTCGGACCACTGTTGCTGTACGCCATTCTTTGGGTACGTATCCTGTAGTAAGGCTAAGATTAAACAGCAGCCTTATGTGCGGGTTTAGTTCCTCTTGGAGTTCATGTAGCATGCAACCCGGGACATCGTCTTGTCCCATTGATGCTGTGTTTTTAGCTTTGGAGAGGGCGGCTCTCACCTGGGCATCTGAGATGTCAGGGAGGCTACACTCTGCTGGGATAGATATTTCTCCTTTTGGGGGGGGGGAGAAATTTGCACTGAACCTGTCTGCCAGTATGTTGGCAATGTCTGTGGGTTCAGTGCATTTTTTGTCATTTTGGACTAACTCTGAGCATATCTGGGAGTTTCCACCCAGGTTTCTAACATAACTAAAGAAGGCCTTGTGATTGTCTTTAGTGTCTTTTGCGATTTTTCTCTCAAAGTTGGCCTTGGATGATTTTATGAGTGATCGTAGTTTTTTGCTAGTACTGATCAGAGATGCCTTCCCTTTTGGGGATTTTGCTCTGTCATGTAGTAGCTTCCTCCTCCTGTTGTAAAGCTTTTTAATGGCTGGGGTCCACCAGACAGGATGCCTGCCTTTGGGGGAATGGGTCTTGGTTTTATTTGGGATTTCATGATCCATGCATTCTTGAAGGTGTCCATAGAAAGTGTTTATAAAGGATTCAGCGGTGTGGGCTGTGGTTTCCACTGGCCCAGGGACCTTGAAGGATACCACTTCAGTCTTAAGAAGTGTGAAGTCAGCTTTTGAGAAATTCTTCACTGTGGTCTTTTGTGCTGGGGGTGGGGGCGGGATGTGGATTTCCAGTGAGATTAATTTATGGTCTGATCTCACCAATGAGGGGTATACTTCCGGTGTGGAGCATTGTGTCCCCATGTTTGTGATGATCAGGTCTAGTATATTATCTCCTCTTGTGGGAGTGGTGACTAGTTGTTCCACCACATTTGAGTTTATGAATTCTAGGAACCTTTGGTCTAGGGTGTTGGGGCTTGAGTAATGCTCCCAGTCTATGTTTGGGTAGTTGAAGTCTCCCAATATGATGGTATTTGGAGAGACATTCATACTCTCCAGTGTCTTCAGGAAGGCTGAGTGGGGTTCCTGAGTTTGAGAGGGTGGTCTGTAGCATGCTACAAATTGTAGGGCAGTTTTGCTTATGGTTAGTTGCACATGGATGGTCTCCGATGCTTCGTGCGTTGCCACTAACCTGGAGGTGTGGGTATCTTTGATGAATATGGATACTCCCCCTCCTTTTGTGGTTCGGTCCAAGTTTTGGGGCTGAAAAGCATGATATGAGGTATAACCTGGTAGTGCTGGGGTGCTCTCAGGAGCCTTGAACCAGGTTTCAGTCACTGCACAGACATAGATGTTCCCCATACTGAGGAGGGCTTTGAGAGTGTGCATCTTGAGGTTTAGACTTCTGGCATTGAGCAGCATTACCCTTAGTTTTTTTCCACTTGTGTTTTCTAGGGAGGTGGGTTTGTCTTTTGAGCCTTGCCTAAAAAAGGCACTATGGGGGTGGCAAGAGCCTTGGCCAATATCCAGAAGCCCAGGGGTGACAGGTGCAAGCCGTCCCTTGTGAAGCAGCGTGGCTTGTCAAGCATGTCATCCCAAGCAGACAGACATTGGATCCCCTTAGAATGACACCAGTAATTGAGCCAATTGTTAAAGCTGATTCATTTTGTCTTTGTACTATGGCATCATTCTTGGTGAGGGTAAGATGCTGCTCAGGGTCAGGGTCATACCGGCCTGGGCTACATAATCAGAGAGCTCCTCTATGTCTCTTTTCATGTAATCCAGGGAGGTACATCTCAGGTCATTCACACCGGCATGGACAATGACTGAGTCATATTTGTACTTGCTTTGGAGTGACCTGAGTGCTTGTGTTATGTGGCAGATTCTAGCGCCCGACAGGCAGCTTACTGTAACCTTTTCCTTGTTCAGTCTGGTGAGCGGGACGTCAGTGTGTCTGACTATGGAGTCACCTATTACAAGTGTATCAGGCATGTTGTTTGGCCTTAAGGGCTGTGACTGTTTGGCACACTGACTTTGTGAACTATGTGTTGCATGTGCTATGTTTTGAGGTAATGGTTGCTTGGATGTCTGCTTTGGAGGCCTCTGTTGTTTTGGTAGATTTTTAATTAGAGCCTCCGAGTATGTTTTTGTGTGTTTATGTGTTTGGTTTGCAGTTGTGATAGGTCTATGTGAGACTGGGTTTGTGGTGTGTGTGGTTACCTTCTCCTCCTCACTGGTTTTGCCAGTACTGAATCGAAAGAGCTCAGCCTCCAGTTTGGCTATATAGTTGCATCTCTCACATATATTTGTATTTGTTGGGAGGAGGAGAGGGTTGTCTGTGTACATGAGGCAGTTGTAACATTGCCTCAAGATTCCCAGATTCACCAGCTGAACTGGAGAGGACGCCAGTAATTGACCTATATATATATATATATATATATATATATATATATATATATATATATATATATATATATATATATATTTATGGATCACATTCAGAAGCTTGAGTTTTCAGGAAGTTGAAATTCATATTTTATCTGAGGCAATTAATGAATATCATATAATCGACTTAGTGAAAAATAAAAGCTTTTGAATGGAGATTGTGGTACAGTGAGGATCAGGAAATTTACCCTTTTCCCCACTGTAGTGCAATCTCAGAGGTGGTATGCATAATATGCAGGTGGTCTGGGGAGTGCAGGGGGCCTTGTCTTCTGCAAAAACATAGAAGAAAGAAGGTAGATTATTGTTTTCTGAAGTTCAAGTTTTTGGAAAGTTCAGAGATATAGTCTTGACCATATGAATTTCAACATTCTGAAAACTCGAGCAGGAGCAGTTGTATATTTTCTAGTTAAAAAAAAAAGTTTGGCAGGTTGCCATTCCTCTTTTTCATCTCTTGTCTACCTGCTCAAAAACTGTTACAGTACCAACATACTTCTCTGAACTGCAGGGTGCCAGTTCAGTACTGCACTACTCTGCTTCTTTTAATTTCTCATTTGGGGGCCCAGAACCTAGCTTTAGTATATTATAAATACAATGTTATATTCCCAATAGTGTTAAGACAAAGTGTACCATCCTAGCTTACTGAGATGAGTGAAATAAAGATATCTTGATCCAATGGAAAGGGACTGTGCCTCAAAGAATTAATTAGATTTTTGTCTACCTTCTAGCCCACGTACACATATAAATTTTAGAACCTCAGAGATTAGGGAACCACAGGGCAGAATGCAGTCACAAAATTACTAAATGCCCATTTGAATGTGCACTTAATGTCTGTACTCCTGTAATGCTATGATATGTCACATATCCTTGTTGTGATATGATTTTAGTTTCCCATACTGCTATGATGCAACTGTATGTATATTTCTGCAAATATCTACATTGGCGGCACTGAATACTTTGGACATTATTGGCTGCTGGTGTCATTATGAGTGAAAGACTGCTCTGCCAAAGCTGGTTGTGTAAATGCTTAGATGGTCTGTTTTCAATATCCACAGTGTATAATTTACTACAATAACTACCACAACTTGTAAGTTTTTACTTTCAACATTTACCTCTGCTGTTACACTATCTTAACATATTCTTTTTATGTTTATTCTCCCTTTTAGTTTTCCTCTGCCTGCATTCTTCCTGATTGATTTAAACTGACTATCCTGCAATTTCCACCCCATATTGTGCAACTGTAAGACATCAATGTTCTGCTGATCTCGCGTCTGCCTGCTTTACAGGCAAGACTGCAATCCAGGAAATTTTCCTCTAAAGATTGTAGTAGGTGTTAGACATAATTTATGGTTTAATTCCACAGTGTTCTGGCTAGTGTAATCATCAGCTAAGTGATTGTTACCCTGTGCAACACAGCAACAAGGAAGTAGTCCCCCCCACCCCTCCAATTGCTATTTTCTTTATTATTGGCCCTGCATATTTGTTCGCTCTGCTAGATGCTACTACTCAGTGCTAGTAATGTACTTTAGAACAGAGCATATCCCTTAAATTTAGTTTATCCCATTTCCAGCCTAGTTCCCTACTCATAATCATATTGTGCTATTCAAAGCAAGGCTAGATCTTTAGCAACTCACAGTTCTAACCACATGCTTTTCCAACCCTGCAATTAATATTTACCTTACAGATTGTTTTTTGTTTCAGTGCTGATGCTCATATCTTGTCCAACCTGCTCTGTTCACCCTCATTTTGCTTGGGCTCACTCCATTCCCCTACCCTACCCTATCCCATTTCCAACCACCCCCATTTTCATTGCATTTATAGATAGACACACCACACCCCTCTGCAAATTCTCCAGTCATCACACATCCCACCACTTCCACACCCCACCTGCCACATTACACCTAATTTCACTATCTCCCAATCAAGACAGTTCAATGGCTATACAACTCCCCACCCCTACTCCACACTATTCTATTTTGTCTCTTATTTTCCCCTAATCTCATTTCACCTGCTCCAATATGTTGCACTACTACTCTTTACACTACCTCACTTTTCCATCAGGCTTTGTCTTCCTAGCATATCATGCCAGTGACCTACACAACTACAACATTAAATTCTATCACTCCCCTACACAACCACTCTACACTCCTCAACTTCCACTCATACCTTACAGTCACATTAGCCCTCAAGTATATTACAGCTGCAACATTCTTCTCTACTCTTACAAACAAGTGCACTCATCCTACCCCCATCTCTCGACTTTCAGATACCATTGTCTAATTACCAAACTCAAAAACCTATTGCACATCCTTTCCAAATACTACAAATCAAAATGTCACTAAAACAATGATACATACTTCAGTGCCGTCTACTTCCAAATCTGATATACTAATAACCAACATTAATCTCAGAAGCTTTGTAAATAAAATTTCTGAATTCCATGCTACCCTGGCCACCTACTCTCCATATATAGCCATTATAACAGAAACCTTCTTAAAGCCCCATATCAAAGACATGGAAATTACTTTCAACAATTACAAAATTATCAGACAGGACAGACTAAACAGCAGAGGCAGAAGTGTAGCTGTTATGTTTAAAGACTCACTAAAAGTGGAAAAACTAAACTGTACCTCCCCAGACATCCCCAGTGCAGAAATCCTAATCACATGTGTGCAAATTAATCCTCACCAAGCAATTATGATCATAGCTGCCTATCTACCCCTAGCAGCAATCTTTCCAGCATAGAATTCCTTCTCTCTTGGTCTCTCTCCTCTTTTTGCCAAGTAACTATCACCTTAGATGACTTTAATCTTGACTGGCTCTCCTGCTCCTCTAACTACTCTACCAGTTTTATAAACCTATACAATTTCACCCAAACTATAAGCTGTCAAACTTGCATCTACAAATGATCTAAAAAACAGTCATTACTTGACTGGATATTAACCAACAAGCCAAACCTAGGGTTCCAAACCGGCTGCCTACCTGTCAACCTTAGCAACCATTCACTCACTTTTCTAGTTAGAAGAAGAGTTTGTATCCAATATTGCATACCCTTCAGATACACACGTACTAAGAAAAACTTTGCACCTGACTTATTTAATCAATTACTACTACACTGTGATTGGTCTGCATTAAAAAACCTACAGCTGGACCTTGCAGTAGAATTTTTTAACAACAAATTTCTAGACATCCTAAATAATCTTGGTTTCACCAGAAAAAAAATGTCCCAAATCCAAACAGTTACCATGGTTTTCTAATGCAACTAAACCTCTAATTAAACAAAGGGACAGAGCCTGATCTAATTTCCAATACACCAAAGACAAAAATGATCTCACTGCGTATCAGCAATTAAGAAATCAAACTAAGAAACACATCAACAATGATAAAAAAACTTACTTCCATACCTGTCACCAAAAATATGCAAACAATCCACAAACATTCTGGAAGAATATTAACTATCTCATTAACCCTGAAAAAATCTCCTCCCCCACTCCTTCCACATCCAACACCTCCAAATCCTTAACCTCACAATTCAACTCACACTTTATAAACTCTATAATCTCCCCCCTAAACAATCACCAAAATCTACCACTTACAATCCCCTCACCTACCAATATGAACACTAACTCTTTCTCCTTTAAACCCATACAGACTGCTTATATTAAAAAGCTCATAAGCAAACTAAAACTCTGCTGCCTTGCTGCCGACCAGCTACCTAATGAATTCCTAAAGGTAGCTGCTCTATCCATCACCTACCATATATGTATCTTTATCAAGCTCTTCATCTCTGAACAGTAAGTGCCCTGCCTCTGGAAAATCTCTCACATCACCTCCCTTCACAAGGGTGGCCCCTCTAATGATATTTCAAACTACCACCCCATAGCCATCTCCTCACCCTTAGCCAAAATTATAGAGAAATGTATTCACCAAGAACTCCTGTATCACCTGACCACTAATAACATAGTTTCCAGCTCTCAGCATGGCTTCAGACCTAAGCACAGTGCAAACACAGCACTAGTAAGTTTTACAGACACTATCTGCCACCTCAACAATGATGGACAAATGGTCTCTGCAATTTTCCTAGATATGTCAAAAGCTTTTGACACTGTATCTCACCAGCTACTACTAAATAAACTTGCCACTTACAATCTTAATTTATCATCTCTAATATGGTTTCTCAGCTCTCTGTTAAATCATTAACAGACTGCAAAATGGGAGAACAATCTCTCCCTACTTCTGCCAGTATCCACTAGTGTTCCCAAAGGATCCATTCTTGGCCCCCTTCCCTTTGCCATATTTACCAACAATTTAAATACAGCAACAGCACTTGACACAATAATACAATATGCTGATGATTCCTCTCTAATCTACTCTACCCGTTTTCCACAAGAACGTTATGCAAAAATGCATAAATCATTCCAGGACATAGAAACTCACCTCTCCAACCCATTCTAAACCCAAATAAAACTAAGTTAATGATCTTTACAGACAAATCCTCTAAGACCAGATACCCACCTCTCTCTATTCACTCCTCAAATTGAACCAAATATGAACCTACAAATCAAACAAAACTCCTAGGTGTCACAATAGATGACAGGGTAAAATTTGATACTCATATCTCCCTAACAGTCAAAATAGTCCATGCCAAACTTGCCACTCTCTATACGGCCAAACCTTACCTAACACACCAAGCCAGACTAGCCACAGCAAGATCTTATTCACTGTCTACTCTCCTGTATTGCTCACTCATCTTCACCAATATACATAAGGCTGACCTTACTATATTTGAGTTCTGCTATAATGAAATAGCTCATTTTGCCACTAATCATCCTTATAGAGCTCACCATTGCTCTGTTCTCCATCAACTTAACTGGCTGGAACTTTCCAACCTGTTAATACTAAATCAACTTGCCATCACCCACAAAATAATTCACAACCCCAGTAACTGCCCAGCACTTTATAACCTGTTCCAACCAAATATCGACAGTAGGCCCCTTAGGTCATTGCTAAATGTTACCCAGTCCCACAACTACCATGGTGACTCCCTCTATTCTAATAAAATAACAAACACCTGGAATGCACTTCCTCAGGACATCCAGAAAAATCCAAGCTTACCTTCTTTTAAAACAAATTAAAAGAATAAAGAACACTGCTGACAAAGGGTCTGAAGCCAGCTAAAAGATGCTTTTACAAAGGATGTAAAAATCTGATTTCTCACAACATTGTGAGTAGGACTGTACCACTATAAAAAATTATAATGTTAAATGCTTTTTGCAAGCAATTTATTCTTAATGCTAGCATAAGTAAACTTTTGTATTTAGCATATATCACTAAGGTTTCACATATAACCTCAAGCTAATGTGTGTCCAAGTTCCTAAACATGACGATGATATTGAATACCAGATTCACTTGCATATGTATAATAGGCACAACACTTTTGTTATAATCATTACGACTCATCACATATCCCAGCTATGCATTTAGGACAGTTATGTCTTGTGAAGCATGTATGTAACATACCCCAATCTGTATTACAAACCTCATTCAGCTGCATCAATCTGAAATATATTTACAAACAGAAATATTGACTTTTACATAGGAATGCATTCCAAGGACTAATTAAAGTCACACACATACAGGCGTCTCTGAAGTGTATCTCCATTGATTTTGAAATTAGAATATGTCTAATTTCCATGTTTAAATCTTAGTTCTCCTGTATCAATGTCAAATAAGAAGCTTAGTTTCAAATTTTGCAAGTTTTATCCCATGGGTTCAACACCCAGGTGGTACAACAATATTTTAACATTATGTAAGTGCCAACATCACAATAAGTCACAATTCATCCTCTTTCTCCTTCTAAATTGCAAAGATTAAAAGGCATGCCATTAAGCATTCCATTGATGAACACTGAAACTTGTGTTACTAGGTTGAGAATCACACACGGCAATGCTCAACGCCATGTTTCACACTTTTACAGATATTTAATGTAAGTATTGCCTATGTGTCTGCCAAGGAATCCATCTGATTTCAATTGTGCAAATGCAATTGACAAGGTTGTGCATCTTTGCAAACAGCTAGTTACCAATTCAGACAGATTTTGTTAGCTTGACTTTAGTAGACATGGCTGTTGAGGGAGAGAATGGTGCTAAATTTAAAGTACAAAGATGAGGTGTTGAGACATCTGGGATATTTATGGCACTTCTCATGAAGTACTACAGCTGTAGGCTGCTGCAAGAGGATTATACCAGGATCTCAGTATAAGGCTGAGGCTTGGAATTACCTAGCCAAGGTTGCCTCCAGTGCAACTAGCATTCCACAAAATGGGGAACAATGCCATCACCACTATAGTAACCCTAAGAAGTGCAAGCAGGACCTCCTAAGTCAATGGAAGGCTGAATTTAAGACTGACAACAGCCCTCAGTTGTGTAAGCATGTTGACCCATGACCTGCCTATGATATGATCTAGCCAGCCAACACAGGTACTCATTGCGCTTTTATATAAATATATATATATATATATATAAACTAAGAAATGAACTTCGTGACAATAAAAGCATTCAAAAAAATAGTAAATCACACCAACAACTCTTGTAGAACTTTAGTGCTTTTGTCTTATTTATTATCAAGACTTCTCAGAAAGGCATGTTTCATAAGTATGAGCAACCATTTTCACTTCCTTCATATACATTAGTTCTAGCAGGCCATTTAAATTAACAACAGTTCCTTTCCAATAGTAAAGTGTGAACAAGCAGGGTCCTGCTGCTGGAAAGGAACTGTTGTTAATTTAAATGGCCTGCTAGAACTAATGTATATGAAGGAAGTGAAAATGGTTGCTCATACTTATGAAACATGTCTTTCTGAAGAAGTCTTGATAATAAATAAGACGAAAGCACTAAAGTTCTACAAGAGTTGTTGGTGTGATTTACTATTTTTTTGAATGCTTTTATTGTCACAAAGTTCATTTCTTAGTTAAAATTTCTTCTCTTCGTTCAATTTTTTTGAGTGCGGTTAATTTTAGTTTTATATATACATATATATATATATATATATATATATATATGTGTATATATATATATATATATATATATATATATATATATATATATATGTATGTATATTCTTTTTGGACAGTTTAGCTGCTGATTATAGGTTTCATAGGTTTCATAGGTAGGTACTAGGCTTTCTGCCCGAGGGCATTTATGAGCCTAGCCAGAGTGTGTCGGCTTTCGCCGCCCCATTGATTAATTAACTGAGCCTCTGTCAAGCAGAGCCAATGAAGTGATCCCAGGGGTGTATTTTCTGTTACCCATCCACTCATCAAGGCTTCTCTTGAAGAGTGTTAGTGAGGGGCTCTGCCTAATGTAATTAGGAATTTTATTTCAAAGCATGGGGAGTCTCTGTGACAGGAATCTATCCCTCCAGCATGTTCTACTTATTGTTGTGGTGAGGTTTAGCTCACTAGAGCACGTGGCTCGCAGTGACTTGGATTTCTTTAGGTGGAGCATGTCCATCAATTCTGAGTTGGACATGGCTTTGTAAGTCAGGCAGAGATCACCTCTGAGTAAGCGATATGCCACTGAGTACAGCTGGAGTTTTTTCAGTCGGCCTGCATAGGACATATGTTTGAGGCCAGTAATCCTCTTGGTGAGGTGCTTTTGTGGTCTTTCCAGCTGTTGGAAGTGTCTTGTGAAGTACATCCCAAATGGGGCATTGTACTCTATGATGGGTCTGATGAGTGATGAGTAGAGGGGCACTATAACCTCTTTATTTCTAGATGCAAACCCCTTAGTAATTAGATGGGCCACATAGAAGGATTTCCTAACTACTTTGGCAATATGATTATCAAAGGAGAGATTACTATCTACCTGGGTCCCCAGATCTCTAATTACCTCTTCTGTATTAAGGGGGCTGCTGCCTATGTGGTAATTCGTGGGTGTTTTGTTTTTCCCAAATGGGATGACTATGCATTTTTTGGCATTTAGCTTGAGGCCATGACTTTGACACCAAGTGTCTGTCTCAGTAAGGCCTTTTTGAAGGATGTCTGTGTCAGCCGGAGAGTCAATTATGGCTCCCAGTTTGCAGTCATCTGCGAACTTGGTTAGCCATAGTCCTCCTGTGTTTGCCTGTACTTCTGAGAAATATATGCCAAACACTAGGGGTCCCAGAACCGAGCCTTGCGGGACACCACTTGTGACTGGTTTAGAGTCGGACCTGGAGCCCGCTATTCTTACCCTGTTAGTTCTGTCTGTAAGCCAGTTGGCAACTCATTTTGTGACGTAGGGGTTTATGTTCAGACTGGTGAGTTTTTCTATAATACCCGAGTGAGGAATGGTGTCGAACGCCTTGGTGAGATCAAGGTAGGCTGTGTGAACCACCTTTCCCCTCATCTTTGGCCTTGGTGACTGTCTTGAAGAAATCAACTAGGTTTAGTAGGCATGATCTGCCCTTAACAAAGCCGAACTGGGTCTGGTCAAGTGTTTGGAGGTTCCCAATGTCTTTGTTAATGAGTTCTATGATGATGCGCTCCATAGCCTTGCAGACCAGGCTAGTCAGGCTTATTGGGCGATGGATACCAGGGTCAGTTGTGGCCCCTCCTTTGTGGAGCGGAATAACCATTGCTGTGCACCATTCTATGGCCACGTATCCTGTGGAGAGGCTGAGGTTGAACAGTGTGTTTAGGTGAGGGGTTAGTTTGTTCTGTAGCTCGTGCAAGACACAGCCTGGGACACCATTTGGCCCCATTGATGCTGCGTTTTTGGATTTTGAAAGGGCTGTTTTCACTTGTGCTTCTGTGATTTCCAGGACACTACACTTTTCTGGTATTGTTGTGGGCCCTTTTGAAGGTGAGGGAGGTGAAGTTTGCACTGAATCTATCTGGCAGGATGTTGGCAATATCAGTAGGTTCTATATATTTTGTGCTATTTTGCACTAGCTCAGAGCATATCTGTGAGTTGCCACTTACATTCTTGACATAGCTAAAGAAGGCTTTGTGGTTATCTTTCAAATCCTTGGCTATTTTTCTTTCAAAGTTAGCCTTGGATGATTTCATGAGGGATCTCAGTTTCTTACTGATACTGATCAGGGATGTCTTTCCTTCTTGGGATTTGTTTTTTTTCTGAACTAGTTTCCTCCTTCTGTTGTATAACCTGTTTATGGCAGGGTTATTGCAGAAGGCATGCATGCCTGAGATGTAGGTTGAGGTATTCCTGCTCAAGATACTAGTAATTGAGGAAATTAAAAACTTCTGGATTGAATTTTGACATGAGTTGTATAATAATGTTATATAGTTATAAACCATGAGACACACCAGGAGAGATAAACTCACTTCTGAGAGCCACAGGATAAGTACAACTCAGGTCAAAATTCAAGCCAGAATTTTTTAATTTCCTCAATTACTAGCATCTTGAGCAGGAATACCTCAACCTACATCTCAGGCATCCATGCCTTCTCCAATAACACTTGCTGCTTGCATTAGGCAAGAAGAACACCACCTTAACTGTGTATGGGTTCAATACCCAGAAGCAGCAATTACATTTTATTACTGGATAAATATTTATAATATATTAACAGCAATAATATGTCAGGAACAAGTCAAGTATGGTAATTGCAATTATTACATTTGAATGCATATATCCTATCCATCACAGGAAAATAAAGGCTGTGCTTTTTTATGTCATAGCAGTGAGAGTTGTTTATTTTATAACACATTAATACCTTTCCATCATTTTTGGATATAGGAAAGGTGTACAATAGTAAATTAATATAATTGTTTATGTATGGTTAAATAATGTTTATTGAAAAATACAATAATGTGACATGCCATGTATCTAATTATCCATGTTTTGTCTCCCCACCTGATCTCTCTCTCTCTCTCTCTTTTGGGGGTTATAATTTATTGACATTCTGCTGTTTGCAAACCTTGCTTCTGAAAAATAAATGACCAGCAGCACAGTGAGGTAGATTGACCACTGTGGCACAGCCCGCCATACTTCTACAGATGGCAGCACAGACACCCAGCACTTTGAGTTCAGAAACTGTCAGTGTTACCTCTATAAACCCTTTCCTACATGCTACAACTGCTTCAGGTATCTCTGCCCTGGCTGCTGGTAGTTTTGCCCTCCAGGAGCAGTACCAGTGGAGGTGGAAATTTTGTCACTCAGCAGGAGTTGTCAGGGCTGGTGGAAGATATCATGGAGAGAGCTTCAGTGCCCATATTTGCAGAGTTGAAAAGGTCATGCATCAGATTGCAAAGACAATGCCACATCCAACATTGACCCAGGGAGCTGCTGCAGCACACAGTTATGACAGTTATGTGGGTGAGGGCTAGATACTCACTGTTCTCAAGCTAGATGTGGGTATGTCGCCGATGTCCCCTAACTATCCCCAGTCATGGTGTGATCCAACTGTTTCTCTCTGTCATCATCCCTGACTGTCTTAATAATAAAAAATGGCCACCTGCCCCCCCCTCCACACACACACAAAAAAATGCCTCTACATAGCTTTCAACTTTGCTTATGTGTCATTTTGACAAAGGAGTGAATTTGATTTTTGGTTCTCTATTGTTGTTTCACTGCTAAGAAAGCACTGAATTTGATTTTTGGTTCGATCTTAACAAAGTTGATTAGGTCTAATTTGCCATACAGCATTGTTCTGTTGTTGGCACCCATCACTGGTGCGGTGACTCTTCAAAGTCATAAACTTGTGTGTACAAATGCACATTTATATTGCAAAGAAATGAACAGCTACAGTGCTCTCCCCTTGACCCTACTGCAAATTCCAGTAGTCTTTCCTCTCTTTCCTACCTTCTGCTTGCTAAACCTATTTTCACTACTGTCATATCTACCCCCTTTTTCACATATTTAATCTGATCACAAAATAGATTCACACACAACACACATGGCCAAAAATGGACCATGGAAAAACCTTTACTTTACGTCCTCAGCATTTGTGTAGAGGTTGGCATGACACAACAATGCTGTGGAACAGTGCAAGGACGTCGGGAGGCATAGTCACTGTATGCACTTTAATAGTTTTTTGTGGACAAGGGTGGAGTTTGGCAGGCACTAGGACCTACATAGGAGTGAAATCTAAAAGTCAATAAAATAAAATAAAATAAAACTTAGCACGCACAAATGCCTTGACTGAGACTGCTTAGTAACTGCAGCTCATCTGGCATTTGCATGCTTGTCATTTTTTTAGTAAATGGGTGATAACTGCCCAATTATCACAGTCAGGGGAAAGAGCTATGAAACTGAACCGACATCATGGTTCTTTGATGGGGCTTTTCTTTCATCCTTTTACCGGTATTGTGCTTGGAAGTGAAGGAGGTGTGTTAGTGATGGTTCCACTTCATACTATCGAATTATCATTTCATCAAATTTCAAATCATTGAGACCAAATTGTCGAAAACTCATTTCGTTGAAAACTCATGTCATCGAATCTCAAATCATTGAAAACTATAAAGCAACTAGAAATAACATCCCAGACACTGTTTACTACGTTTATGCAAGGGGGTAAGCCCCGTAATTAAATATACCAACTCCAAGGTCACACTACAGTGGGGTTAGGAAATTACCTTTTTACCCCACTGTAGTGCAACCTTAGAGTTGGTATATTTATTTATGGGGGGTGTGGGGGCAGAGCCCCCCACATGGGGGGTGCAGGGGGGCTTGCCCCCTGCATAAATGTAGTAAAAACTTTGTGGAATGTTATTTCTAGTTGCTTTATAGTTTTCAATGATTTGAGATTCGATGATATGAGTTTTCGACGAAATGAGTTTTCAACAATTTGGTCTTGATGATTTGAAATTCGATGAAATGATAATTCGATGATATGAAGTGGAACCATCAGTGACGTCAGCTACTGCAGTTGTGCAGGTGAGGGATTGTTAAAGGCATTTTTTTCTACAAGGCTTTAAATATGCCTTACCATCAGCAGCATTTTTCAGAATTCATTTATTCTCTACAGTTTTTACTGGCTGGTGGTGCTGCATTCCTCACAGGACAGTTTTATTTATTATTTTGGATAGTTGTTTTTTCTGCAGTCTTCTCTTTTAATAATTTCTGTGGTTAATCTTTCAGCTGCAGATCATCTGCTTGTATTGTGACGCACACACACACACACATATATATATATATATATATATATATATATATATATATATATATATATATATATATATATATCTGGGTCCACTTCAAAATACTGACTTTCAAAATTCCTAAACTCAAAATACTGAGACTAAAATCCCTAAAGCTCAAAATACGGAAAACTCAAAATATTGAAACTCAGAATACTGAAAACACACAGAATACCAACACTCATTATATTCCAGCACAAGTACATACTGAAACAAATAAAACACAAACCATATTACTCTTCTGCAGTGAAGTGCAATCTCGGAATTGATATATTTAAGTAGCAGGGGGTGTGGGGGCACAGCCCCCCACATGGGGGTTGCAGGGGGGCTTGCACCACTGCCTATACTTGCAGAAGAGTAATATGTTTCTGTATGTAGTTCTGCTGCAATATAGTTGTGTTGCTGTACTGTGGTTTTTTTTTTGATATTTTGAGTTTTCAGTATTTTGAGCTTTAGAGATTTTGGTCAGTATTTTGAGATTAGGGATTTTGAAAGTCAGTATTTTGAAGTGGACCCATATATATATATATATATATATATATATATATATATATATATATACATACACACATTGGATATAAACCCCTGTTAAAATGCTAGGTTTTTGTGATATAAAAAAAGGAGACCACAATAAATCATTTCAAAACTTTTCCCCCCTTTAATGTGACCTATAACCTTTACAATTCAATGGAAAAACAAACAAATATGTTAGGGGAAAAATATAAAAAATAAAAAAAACATACAATAAGCTGGTTGCATAAGTGTGCACACCCTTAAACTAAATAATACTTTGTTGAAACACCTTTTGATTTAATTATAGCATTCAGTCTTCCTGGGTAGGATTCTATCAGCATGGCACATCTTGACTTGGCAATATTTGCCCACTCTTCCTTGCAAAAGCATTCCAAATCTGTCCGATTATGAGGGCATCTCTTGTGCACAGCCCTCTTCAGGTCACCCCCACAGATTTTCTATTGGATTTAGATCTGGGCTCTAGCTGGGCCATTCCAAAACTTTAATTCTCTTCTGGTGAAGCCATTCTTTTGTTGATTTGGATGTATGCTTGGGGTCATTGTCATGTTGAAAGGTGAAATTCCTCTTCATCTTCAGCTTTCTAGCAGATCCCTGAAGGCTTTGGGCCAAATGTGACTGATATTTGGAACTGTTCATAATTCCCTCCACCTTGAGTAAAGCCCCAGTTCCAGCTGAAGAAAAGCAACCCCACAGCATGATACTGCCACCACCATGCTTCACCATGTGGATGGATTTCTTTTGGTGATGAGAGGTGTTGCTTTTGCACTAAACATACCTTTTGGAATTGTGGCCAAAAAGTTCAGCCTTGGTCTCATCAGACCATAACACATTTTCCCACATGCTTTTGGGAGACGATGTATTGTTTTGCAAATTTTAGCCAGGCATGGATGTTTTTTTGTGTATGAAAAGGCTTCCGTCTTGCAACCCTACCCCATAGTCCAGACATATGGAGAATACGGGAGATTGATGTCACATGTAGTACACAACCAGTAGTTGCCAGAAATTCCTGCAGCTTCTTCAGTGCTGCTGCTGTAGGTCTCTTGGCAGCCTCCCTGACCAGTTTTTGTCTTGTTTTTTCATCAATTTTGGAGGGACTGTCTTCACTGTGTTCCATGGTATATCCAATGCTGTGGAAATTCTTTTCTACCCTTCTCCTGACTGATACCTTTCAACAATGATATCCCTCTGATGCTTTGTAAGCTCTCTGAGAACCATGGCTTTTGCTGTAGCAGACAACTGAGTAAATGTCAGGAAAATCCTAGTAGGACAGCTGAACTTTAATTGGTGTTAACCAGAATCTCTTTAATTGGTGCCGGGTGTGTACCCAAGAAGACTGAATCCTGTAATTAAATCAAAAGATGCTTCAACAAAGTATTAGGTTAAGGTGCACACTTATGCAACCAGCTTATTGTATGTTTTTTTTATTTTTTATATTTTTTCCCTAACAGATTTGTTTGTTTTTCCATTGAATTGTACAGGTTATAGGTCAAATTAAAGGTGGGAAAAGTTTTGAAATGTAGATCCTAAGTCTTCTAGTCTTTGTAGCATATTTGGGAGACATACATATATCTTCTCATTGTTTGTTTATGATTTGCTTATCTAGCCTCTCTTTGTAGTATTTTCTAACCTTCTCTGATCGATTCCTATAGTTATTATGCAATATTTTATTACATCATTCCATCTTAAGCCAGAATTCAAGATAACCAGGTGGCTCATATGTCTGACCTTTTTTACAAGATGGCAATGCTATTTTTCCCCTTTTGAACACTACAGATTTTGCTATATATGTTTTTGTCTGCTCCTCATAAAATGTATGATTTTTTGGCAGATTGTTCAAGACTGCAGTAATTAGTAAGTAATGAGACATCTGCACATCACCCTTTTTACCAGGACAGCTCTTTAGTACATAACAGCAATAGTAGGACCCAAGTCTCCCATAACTTTTTGGTGTTGTTTGCCCTCATTCCCTTCATAGGGATTGAGAGGTATGTTTATTTATTTTTATTTATTTATGTACATTTGTTTACTGGGAAATTCCAACTGGACACAGGTCCTTTTTCAGAGGAGGCCTGGGTAGAAAAGCTCCACAGAACAATAAATGAGCAGCAGAGTACATGAAGAACAACTGAGTATACATACAATAGCAAATAATACATACTGCAGCAAACATTAGCTATACATACAATATGAAACATAGTAATGAACAGGTATACCAATATCTAACTAGAAGCTAGGAATAACAGTAGAATGTATAGACAGATAGTACTAAGCTCAAATGGATACTGTTCTAAACTCATATACCTAAATCTTATATACAAATATCACACTAAATTCAAACAGATATAAAGCAGAAGCGCCACACTAAGGTGGAACAAGCTAGAAGGGCTAATGGAATGGAAGGAGAAGATAAAGGAGACTGAGGGAGTAGTATACATGGTAGTGAGAGGACGCTCAGTGTAAGTCAGTCAGATATGTATTTGGAGTTGAGATGAAGTGAGGTAGTTAAGCATGTTATAACAAGTCTGAGAGACTGAGTGAGGAGGGAAGAGGAGGGTAAAGGGTGATCCAGAGCATGCAGAGGAAGGAATGCAATGACCAGATGGCGTGAGTCAGGGTGACGGGGGGGGGGGGGAGAAGGGGAGGTAAAAAGGACGGTTACTAGTTGGGATTTGTGCATGGGCATAACCAGAGACTTTTTAAGTGAGTTTTTAGTGCAGTCTTGAAGTGATTGCAAGAAGGTAGTGTGTTTATGGGGGGATGGGGGTTTGTTCCATAATCTGGATATGACACAGGAGAATAGTGCTTCTCTCGCTGAGTTCTTGGTTTGGTCATTAGAAGTAGATTTTTGCTGCTGGAGCCTAGTGGTCTAGTGGAGCACTAGGGCTGGAAAAGGTTTTGAAGGGATGGGACTTTAAGAGGATAGTTTAATAACTTGTGGGTGAGAGAGAGTTGATTCAGGTGAAGAAGTTGAAGGAGTTCAAGCCAGTCAAGTTCTCTAAGTGAGATACAGTGGTGGCTGTGATAACATACACCACTGGCAAACTTAGCAATTTTATTGTAGCAAGGCTCGAGCTTGTTTATGTCTGTTTGTCTAAGGTAGGTAAGTATAGGAGAGGTGTAGAGTAAAGTGGAGATTAGGTGGGAATTAGCAGAAGAAATTCTGGCTGTCTTGGTGAGGAATTGTTTGTTTCTGTACAATGCACCTAGTTTTTTGTGAACTTTTTTATGGTAAGAGAAATGTGAGTGTCAAATCTGAGATTGTTAACAATCTCAACACCAAGTAGTTTGTTGGGGAGATGATGGTGTTACGGTCTTTGGTCTTTGGCTAGAGTATTAAAGTGGGGGATAATTGGGTTAGATTAATGGATTGGAAGATAAGGAGTTTAGTCTAACTCAGGTTGAGTAATAACTGGGCATTAGATAGCCAGTTGTCTACAGATGAGAAGGCTTCCTTTGTCATCTTGTGAAGTTCAGGTATAATTAGGGCTGAGCAGATGAAGGTGGAGTCATCTGCATACTGTATAAGAGAAGCATGCTTGGTGGCTGTGAATAGATCATTGTTGAAGAGTGAGAATAGTAGGGGACCAAGGATGGAGCCTTGGGGAACACTGAGTGTTACAGGAAGTCGAGGAGATAGGTCATTATGCCAAACACCTGATTGTTGGCAGCCAGTTAGATAGCTGTGAAACCAATCAGTAGCTGATTGGGAAAAGGATATGTTAGTGAGAACAGAGATTAGTAGTTTGTGTGAGACCATGTCAAAAGCCTTGGATAGATCCAGAAATATAGCAGAGGAGAACAGGTCATTATTTTTATGATGAAGGACAGCGTTAGTGAAAGAGAGCAAAGTAGTACTAATGTTGTGGTATGGCCTGAAGTGATGCTGGGTGCTGGAGAGGAGGTTATTAGCTAAGAGGTAGTCTAGGACTTGAGAATGGATGCAAAGTATGGCTTTTAGTACTTTCTGCAATCTCCAACAGTTTTGTCTACACATCAAGTCAGCAACAATGCAGTAGGGGTGTGTGTGTGTGTGTGTGTGTGTGTGTGTGTGTGTGTGTGTGTGTGTGTGTGTGTGTGTGTGTGTGTGTGTGCGCGTGTGTGTGCATACACATATATATGGGTCTACTTCAGTAGACCGAAATCCCACTTACCTGACTTTCAAAATGCTGACATGACAACCCTGACAATCCAGAACACCAATGACCTGGAACACCAACTTTCCACTCCAGGTTAGTTACCACTTGGCCACCATGTTGAACTTTGTCCCTTACCCCTGCGGTAGTGCGATCTCGGAGTTGGTATATTTAGTTAGGGTGTTTGTGTGTGTGTGGGGGCAGCCCCCACACATGGGTGGCCAAGCAGTTACTTACCTGGAGTGGAATGTCGGTGTTCTGGGCCATCGGTGTTCTGGATTGTTAGTATTGTCGTCTTGGCATTTTGAAAGTTGGGTAAATGGGATTTTGGTCTACTGAAATAGACTGATATATATATATATATATATATATATATATATATATATATATATATATATATATATGAAAATAATGTGTGTATGTGACTGAGTGTACAAATATTCTACATTTGTTGCCACTGCTGACAGCAGTCATAGGTGGAGTGTTTATATTAAATGCATAAGACAGTGTTATATTAAGTTTTACTTGATTTATGAATAACTAAATGGAAAATAAAAGGAGAACTGCAGATTAAAGGAAGTGGTTATGGGGGAGAAATGCATTAATCATCTTTTATTTCTTGCTCTTATTATTTTTTGCTAGTAGGTAAGTATTACAAAAGTTTTCTGGAAGTTTTGAAGTTGCCTCTAGACATGAAGTTTAGAACCCTAGAGTATGGAAGCAAATGGGCCATGTGGCCATTCACAGCTTAGCAGTACTCATCCTTAGAACTTACCTTTTTTTCAAGGAGTTATAGGTCAATAATACCAGGGCTGAACTTATAAATGTGTAATGGATTTGACAGAAAAGGGTCTGTTGAGGCTTTATATATGAGCTAAGAGGTCACTTCTGAATAGTTTGCGTGATTCTGAGAAAAGGGTCCAGGCTTTGAGACAGTCTGCATAGTTTTTTATGATTTAAGCCCTTGATTTTTTTTTTAGTGAGAAAGCATTGTGGTCATTCCAGTTGTGACAAGTGTTTTGACAGGAACATACTAAAAGGGGCATTCATGACTGGTCTAATGAGTGACAAGCACAGTGGAACAATTATGTCCCTGGATCTGGACACCATGTCTTTAGATACAAGATGTGCAATGAAAAAGGGTTTTCTTACAACAGTGGATATGCAGTTATCGAAGGACATAATATTGTTGGATAGGTTCCCAGATGAAAGTGTTCAGGGTTATGGGCCTACAATTTCCTGGGTCTATTGAAGCCTCACCTTTGTACAAGGGGAAGGGAAGGACTGTTAGGTGTCCTTCATTCATCTGGCATTAAACCTGCTTTGAGCAAATATTGATTAGCCTCTGTAAGGGTTATAACAAATCATATTTCAGACTAACCAGTAGGCACCTTGGTATGTTACCTGGCCCCATAGATGTAGTGTTCTTGGCTTTAGACAGTGACTTCATAATCTATTGTTTGGAGATTTGAAAGTATTATAGATGGAGGTATTTGATCTGCAAATATTGAAGGGTAGGAGTGAAGTTTGAACTGAATTTGTTGGCCAGTCGAGTGGCTCTGTCTGCTGGGTCTGAGTATGTGAAATCAGTCACTAGTAACTCTACACAGTGCTGGGCATTGTCTGTGAGATTTCTGACATAGTGAATAAGGCTTTATAGTTGTCTTTGCCTGGGTGGCAAATTTTACCTCATATCTGGTTTTGGTTGATTTCATTAGGAACATGAGTACCTTGTTTAGTTTAATGTTTAATTCAGCAAGACTTTTTATGGCTTCTTGACAGATTGATTTTTGCATGCAATTTTTTTATCACTATACACCCAGTTTATAACAGTGTTCCACAAAATGGATTTATTTTTGAATTTGTTTTTATTTGTTAGTGGGACAGATGTGTTTCTGCAACTATTTAAATATGCATATACTTTGGCTTTAAAGCCTTCTGCAGTATGGAAGTTTGACATAGGCTTAGTAAATGGAGCCCATCCTCAACTTATGCCCTGTGCCACAAGCAGTAAAAACTAACTCTACTCAAGATGTGTGCACACAAGATCTCTTACACTAGCTTATATGGAGATAAGAAGAGTGTGATAATTATTTGTTTAACATTCCTTCAAACCTATGAGTATGTTCATTTGTTCTTTTTCATGTAACACCATAGATGTACAAAAAAGGTGACTATGTTTTCATTTTTAGCGTGGGATAGAGAAGCAGGCTATATTTGCAGTTATGCTTTTTGTCTTCATAAGTAATTGTCTTCTCAGTATATTGGGATGTGTTATCTTGTCAGCTCTGAACATTAAGCCTTGGGAACAATTTACATCTTCCTTGAAAGAGAAAGTATAAGACTGAGTTTCTTTCCTTACCCATAATTTTGTTCAGACTGTCACTGTATTAAAAGGATGGAAAAAGCTCTAAAAAAGTACAGGCCCATTGTTTCTTGGGCCTAGTGCAGCTGACTTGGTTTAGTTATGCTTCCTTTCAGCAAAAGCTTGAGATTCAATTCATGTATGTAGGGTGATAAGGGTGCAATTGTCAATATTTTTTCTCTTTGATTGGCTCCCATGGATACACATCTTCTGTTTTTCTGAGACTGATAAACTGGATCTTATTTCCACTATTTCCACTTACTAGGTAAATAACTTTTTTATTACAAATGTTTTCAATTAACAACTGTGTTAGGACAGCAAAAGCAGAGCTCAAGACAACTTAAAAGCAGTAGAGCAGTCTTTAATTTACAAAACCTTTGCTCCTGATGTGTTGTAGTTACACGTTTAACATCCTCTACTTTTGTTTTTTTTACAGGAAAGTAGCTGCTTATTCCATTCTATATTGACTGTAGTAAACCACTTTTCTGCTGTTATTCATATACTGTCTTAAACAATCCAGTTTGCCCAGCAGTTATCATTTTTTTATGACAGTTAGTAATCCAATTTGCCCAGCAATTAGCATTTCTCTTGCTGTTTTGTGAAGTGTATATAAAAATATTTGCCTGAGATGTCTTGGTAAGTTTAGATGTAGAACAGAGTTGGATGATGTGCATAAATAGCATAATCTGCTATGAAAGCCCAGGTTATTGTTGTTTGTCACATGATGGCAAAGTCAGTTTGCTGTTAGGTACACCTGGTTTAGATTATTACTACTGGTACTGGATCAAAACCAGAGTAACAAATAGCTCGCCTACTGTTGCTGGCAATACTGGATTTACTTTTTTCCATTGGTACTGATAGTATTCTGACTGTCGTTCTCTTTCCTAGGGAACTGTTGGAAAAAGGATTCTAAATAATGCAGTAAGTGCAGGTGTTTATAGAATCCATTTCTAAGTGTGCCAATGAATTGTAAGGGGGGGGGGGTCTTTTAAAGTAATCTATTTAATGGCAGTTGTGGCTGACTTGAAATAAAACTGTTTACTGCATCTCTACAGCCACCATTTGTAATAAATCAAAATAATGAGTTTTGCTCAACAACTAATCCTGTATTAAATATCATACAACACTGAGCTTTGGGTACAGTTTTCTGTCATTGGTAATTATGTCTAACAAGTTTTATAGACCAAATTCAGTAAGCAGTATGCAGTGGCGTTGAATTGTCCTAGTAGGTGAGTATGTAGAAAAGTAGGTGGACACTGTGTGCTTGAGGATGTTTAGTATTTAAGTTGCCTTGTGGAGATCCGTGGTACTTATACAGGCACTTGGGACTATTTGTATAATGTCTTGGTATTTCTGGTTACTTGATATACATTTGTGGTGTGTGTTTGTGTTGTTGTGTGGAGTGACTGGACCTCTGTGAGCCTGGATACCTTCCCATGGTATAGAGGCGTGTTGCGGTGCAGCATGGCTTGTCGCACAGTAGCACTGCAATTACGAGCCACTCATGAGAACACTTTTTTTGGTAAGATGTCTGTGGCCATTTTGGAAAGAAATGTTCATGCTGCTTTATCATGTAATTAATTACGGTCCTGGCATATAGTTGCCAGCATACCTCTCAACCTCTTAAAGCAAGAAATCTGAATAAAGCCTAATATAAGAGGGAGACAAAGGCCCAAAAATAGGGACAATTTGTAAATATTGCTCTTATAAAATTATAAAGTTGTTAGAACAGGTTTTGTGTTAACATACATTTTTTAAAGGATATAAAGTCTGACGCTCAAATGCGTGTCATTATTTAGTGACTTCAATACTCCGTGATTTGCCAGAAAACCACAAATTTTATCAGGAACAGATCCACAATATGAGATGAAAATCTGGACTGTTGAAAGGTATGGCTGCCAGTGATCTATTCAGAGAACAACATTGTTGGAAGAGAGTGGTGTGGTCAGCAGTTTAAGATAGTGAGTAGACGGCAATCTGCTGATGTAAGTGTGCCTTGCTGGGGGGGGGGGGCAGCAGTTTGGGAACTGTGAGTACAAATCTGAAAATCCTGGCTACATCCCAGAAACAGTGAGCACTGTTTAACTTCTTATTGCAAAAGCTGAAGATTTCAATTTAATCTACAGTGGTCGAGCTACTTTCATGCAAACCTGCTACTTTCATGCAAACTTGCTTTAATCTTCTGCACTGTGAAAATACAGAGTAAAGGCAAACTAAAGGTAGTACTGTGAAACAATTAATGTAATAGTTCTCAGGCTGCTGGATGGATGGAAGTAAGAATTCTTATGGGGCTTGCTGAGATAATTACCCTGTTTATAGACCGATGTTTTTGCATAGAGTCATGAGTTTGAATACAGCTGTAGGTCACTGTATTAATTCATGATGTTTCTCATTACTTTTACATATTTAACTACAAATGTGTGCATGTCTCTCCATATACAACATTTCATTAACATACCATATGAATAGTGTAGCAATACATATTTTGCCAAAGCATTGTAGCACCAACAGGGAATATTATTGTCAGCTTTATCCTGCTTATATCTGTATGTCTGTAGCACTTTTCTACCCTTATTTTCCCTAGAGCAAGATTGCAGTGGTCAGTAGAGTAATGAAGATGAATATATGCATTCATGTTTGCTGAAATCTTCTGCTTACATGGTGTGTTCAGATAATACTCAGGTATAAATGTGTTTCTTGCAGTGCTCTAAAGGTTCTAGCCCAGATGGAGGAAAAAATGTTTCATAATGTTTTGTCTGACTCCTGCAACTCTAAATATTGGCAACACATTTCCTTAACAAGTCATTATCTTGCTTTTCTATTAATGTGCCTGTTTCCTATTGTAAAGCCTGCCTTGTACTGATCTTTGCATGAGAGTCAGAAAAAAGCAATACAGAGTACTAATTCTCATTCTAAGTTCAGCACTTCAAGATATGATTACTCATGTACTAATACTTTGCCATCAGCAGTGATATTTGGCTTAGCAGCACAGCTCTCAAAGAGTAAAATAAAAAAGAAAATCACATATTTATTCTTTTAGGTTGCACAATGTTTGCTTGTATGTATTAATTTTGTCAAAAGGTTATCTTGATTTCAGAAATATGTTGATTCAGTTAATTCAGTTGCTTGATGTAATTCTGCTCTACAGTGTTTACACTTGCAACTGCATTACAAGTTTGGTTAACATATTCTCACATAATTAATCACTGCTCTTTGGCAGTGCCCTGTCCACTGTATGGCTTACTTGTTTTTCTTATCAATGCACAAAGTGCAAGTATGAGACAATACAAGTGTGCAGTCATCTTGGCATAAAGTTGCGTGAAAGTTTGAGTGATAATCCGTTGGTTTACAACAGAGAATGTCAATAGCATCCCATATTGTGAAACATGTCAACTTCCCTCATAGCAACACGATATGCATGAAGGACAATATTTACATTTTAGTAGAGAAGTATTATGTATGACAATCATAGTGATTTTCCATTTTCCATTACATACATATGCATTTGTTGCACAGCCTGTGACCCACAGTACCATTTGTTCCAATGGATGTTTAAGTACAATTGTGCTATTTCAAATTATTAAAATCAATCATTTTCCATGGTGCTTCCAACTAATACAGTGCTCACTAAATCATGTAACTAGATATGTAGGAGGTACACTGCTCAGCATGTGAAATTTGCAGATGTGTTTCTGTGTGACTGGGTGTAATGCCTTGCTCTGTATCCACTTCCCCTGAGAGTACATTTCACTCTTCACAGAGTTCCCTTATCCCACATTTTACTGAAACATCCTCTCTGCAACACAGTAATGAGGTCATACTGACGAGAGTGCACTCTCTCCCTTTAAAAATCAGACTTCTCCTGTGGCATTTGCAACTAATACAGTGCTTTCTAACTTGTGTAATCAGATAGGTAAGAGGTTTAGGGCTCCACATGGAAAACGTGTATGTGTGTAATGGCTGGTGCTGTATCCACTTCCTCAGAGATGAAAACATTTATATCATCACACAGCACCCTTATCCCACTTTTTATTGAAACATCTTCCCTGCAAAACAGTGATGATGTCATCTTGACAAATGTCCACTCTTTCCCATTAAGAGTCAGACTTCTGTGGTGCATATGATAATACAGTGCTCTCTAGATTGTATAGATAGGTAGGCAGTTCAACATGGGAAATGTGTGTGTGTGTATGTAAAACTTTGTTCTGTGTCCTATTTCCATGAAAAGAATACATTTGTCTTCACCCAGCTCCCTTATACCACTTTTTACTGAAACATCCTCTCTACAGCACAGTGATGAGGTCATCCTGACAGAAATGCACTATCTCCCTTTAAGAGTCAAACTTTTCTTATTGCATTTGTGGCTAATTCAGTGTTCTCTAGACTGTGTGACTTGATAGGTTAGAGGTTCAGTGCTGTGCATGGGAAACTTGTATGTGTGTAATGCCTTGTTCTGTATCCACTTCCCCTGAGAAGAATACATTTAACTCTTCACACAGCTCCCTTATCCCATTTTTTATTGAAACATCCTCTTTGCAACTCAGTGTAAGGTCATCCTGACAAAACTGCACTCTGTCCCCTTCTAATTCAGACTTTCCTGTGATGCTTCTCACTAATACAGTTCTCTCTAAATTGTGTAACCTTGGTAGGTGTGAGGTTCAGTGCTCAGCATGGGAAACATGTGTGTGTGTGCGTGTATGTGCAATGCTTTGTGCTGTTCCTAGGTCCCCTGACAAAAATCCATTTAAATGTGCATACAGCTCTATTATCCCACTTTTTAAGAAATGTCCTCTTTGCAACACAGTGATGAGGATATCCTGTCAAAACTGGACTCTCTCCTTTACAAGTTAGATTGTTCCAGTGGCACTTGTGCTTCTAACACTATTCTGTAGAATGTGTAAATAGATAGGTAGGAGGTTCAAATACAGAATTGCTGGAACTTCTACAAGTGTGTGTGTGTGTGTGTGTGTGTGTGATTTGCAGTGGCAACTATTACAACTCCAGTTGGCTGCAAAAGTCAGTTTACTAGACACGTCTCATTGGCAGCACACTGCTGATGTCATCCCTTCACAGATACTGCATGCCTCTATCGTACTCAGTATTCTCCTGTGGTGCTGGCTGCTGCTAATGTGGTGTATAGATTGTTTACTTGGATAGGTAGGTGGTTTGAGTCCATCCCTGTAGAAATTGTGTGACTGTAATTGCTGTTATATACCATTGGCCACCTTTATGTCCACGTCCACTTATGAGATGGATTTACAGTGACACAGTGTTTCACTAGCCAATCCTGGCATCCTCAGGATAAAAAAAAACTTTTGGGCTACACAATGATAACATAATGCTACAATAAGTGCAATATATCACAGATGGGTTGCAAATTTTCCTGTGTCATGTGACTTTGATAGAGTGCTTTGGACATTGTGTAATTACGTATGTAAGATGTTTGATCCAGCTGTGTGTGTGTGTGTTTCACCCTCATGCTGTATATACTAATCCTGAAATGCATATATGATGTGAGGCTGTGTACATTTTTATTGTGCACTTCAAACATGTTTAGCATAAACATCCCGATAATAAACTGTGGCAATGTCATCCATTTAACTCTGCAGTGTCCCAGTTGTACATCAACATGACATGTAGTACCTGCAATTCAGACACTGATCATTAGCTTGCCATCTTGGGTAGTTATTTCAAATGTAGCCATTATTGCTCACACTATGTTGTGTCATTTTTATTGCGACTGTACGTGTTGCTAACACTGTTAACCAACACATATGCTGTGTACACGTATATATGGTGAATCATCTTACAAAAAAGGTCTGATAATTTTTCACATAGTGTTGCTTTTATTCAGAGTAATGATGACATGTGATTACATTTTTCTTACATAACAGATATAGAAGCATTATCCTCTGGCACAAGGAAATGAGAATACATTATGTATGTTGTTGCCTTAGTACAGCAGTTACAGGCACACAAATCCCTTACATGATGTAATGTCTTGACATACCGACATTCTGCACAATTGTAGTGATACTGCTACTGTGGCGCATTCATCCTATGGAATATAGTGTATTTTCTGTTGTTAACAGGTGTGACATAAAAGTGGTAACAGATGCAGGACCGAAAAGAAAAACTAATAACCAGACAAATCGTCCAGGCAGCAGCAGGTGTCAGCCAATAAAAAGATTTATTTTAAAAAATTCACCACAAGCACTTTCACCCTAACAACAATACAGGGCTTTTTCAAGTGTGATATAAACACTGTTGTATATAGTTATTCTTATCCATTTTAGTGCTAGACAATGATATATCATTACAGGTTGTGATTGCATTGCAGTGAAATGGCTATTCTGGCCAAGTTGTGCTGTAAGTGCTTCACTGACACATGCATCGAGTACTGGCTTGTATACCATACCTACAAAGATAGACTATGGCTGAATTCTGGGACAGTGTATGTACTACACAATGGTAGCAGCTTCCTTGTCAAAGAAGCATTGTTGTAGTGCTCACTGTTGTATGGACAGTAACATGTGTAGATCCTTTCTAGCATTCTGACTAAATTTGATTGTTTGTATTATATTCCATAACTCATTTCGTAGTGCACACATTCAGTTCGTCATTTGTAGCAGCCTCCATTGCTATCTGATGTGGCACATGCAGTATATGGAGGTCTGGAGAGAGCGTAGTATAATAGGCAGTGATTTGGATCAGCTAACATCTGTCTGTCAAACAGCAGTGTCTTACACACAGGCACGAGTTATTAGGGCCACATTTTTCAAGCATCCATATCCTGTCTGATAAGAAACTACTGTAAACCCTTCAATGGTGACATAACCAATATGCATAGTTCTGTGAAGTCCATGACTGTTATGCATCTCTCCAATATCTGTCCTGGCATGTGTTCTGAAATGACATGATGCAAATGTTTATTATGTCATTCATTGTCACAGAAACTGCCTAGTCTCAAAAGAATTATGCTCTGTATTACATGTCTTAATCCACAGATGTCTTAATTCCTGCTATTGTTTTCATCACATTATACAACTGAATGGCAGATGACAGCTTTCATAAACATTTCTTACTGTATGGCATGCAGCCAGACCATCAGAAACTGTGATTGTTCCTTTGTTACAACACTTTCTTGCTTGTTGCCTCTGTTGAATTGCTGTTACATTACTGTTCCCTGTAATTCCATGTGAGCATGATCAGTATAACGGTGCCTGAGAAGTGTGAAAATTAGCAATGTAAAACCTGAAATCATGAAATACCATCTGATCCGTGTTGTCATTTGTCAGTCATGCACATTGTGTGGTATCATATTACGGTTTGCATGTACATGAGCAGATAGCACCTGTTTGTCTATTACATGATTATAGGTGATAAACTCCTTTCCTTTGGGTGCCAGTTACATTTCTTTGCAAAAATATGTCCATTTGTGATGTACATGACATTACAATTTTAAGCTCCATTTGCTTGTGTAAAAAATGCTGACACTGCTTTTTTTGTAAACAAACAGGTGGTGGTACACATATGTTGCATTTGGGTCAACCCCCCTCAGTCCCCCCCTCATGCAGCCATTTCAGTGTTCCATTATTTGACTATTTCTCCCCCTGTTGCCATAAACACTGTTCAAAACTCTCAGTGTGCATACTGCTTTCTGCTTTACTTCTGCAATGATTATAGATATTTGGATTTAGATTAAAACTTTTATTTCAAATTTTCCAGCACAAACACTGACAGACATTTGCTAAACAAAGCAATACAGTCTCACAATGAAAACAGACTTAGCATTAAAACTTCTGTGACTTTGAAACTCACACTCATTGAAACCCACATTCAAAGAAATTGCATCTGGCCAGTGGAAGATTAAGTTTACCTTTGGCTATTTTCAAATCACAGACCCCTTGCACACATTTTTAGGACCATGCAAAATTTCTTTGATTCGCCTTTCTGACTGTATTACATTATAATATATAATATTTAAATTATATTCCTTGTATTATACAATAACACTTGTTAGAGCGTGTTTTAAATTTATAGCCAGTAAGCAAAGAAACAAAACATATGAACCAATAATGCCAAAACTGCCCAATTCAGAACATTTCAACCATAAAAGGCCACTCAAACATCTGTCATTACAACCCACCAAAATCAGTCGATATGCACAGTCTCTGCAGAAGTAAAAGCCATCTGAATAATTCCGCATTAAAGAGATCTGACTGTAACTAATGAAAATGTTGCTGCTAGCAAAACATTTTATATTTAAGTATTTTGTCTACAAATTCACTGCCTGTTCCCCTTGAAGAATAAATTGCCTATGTTACATTAAAAATGATAAGCTGGTAATATTGCAATAGGGAATGGATGGCAAACTAAAACAGGTTCATGGTTACTAGGCATCTTATCCAAAGGAGGACATACTCAGGACTGCAGCACCCTACCCTCTTAAAATAAAACACAGTATCAGCAATCCATCTACATGCTGTGGAAATAGAACCCACACCCTTCTGTATCAAAACAAAACTATGCTACCTGCTGTGCTACTAAAACTGCTTCAAAACTCTAAACACACAACAGTGATACCATTTGCTAAGCAAAACAGTTTAATATTTTGGGTAGAGGATTCAGGCTCTTGTTTCCTGTAAAAAAGGTACAGGGCTTGAACATAAGCAAATTACTAATCACCTGTTAACCCTAACTAGAGCATTTCATTGTCTCACACACACATGTCAACCTTTTAATGCAAGAAATCCGGACAAAGTCTAAAATAAATAGGAACAGATTATAAATATTTCTCTCATGAACTTAGAAAATTGCTGGAATAACAGGATTTGTGTTAGCATGCATTTTTCTAAAGGATATGAAGCCTAAACCTCAGGGCCTCGGTGGTGCAGCGGTTAGCATTGTCGCCTCACAGCAAGAGGCTTTCCGGTTTGATTCTAGGCTGGAGCACCTTCTGTGTGGAGTCTGCATGTCCTTCCTGCACTTAAGTGAATTTAAACACATGCAGGTAGGTGTGGGTGTGCCTTTGTTGAAGGTTGGGTGCTGGGCTGACAACTCGATGCTGTAAAAATTCACTGCCAATTTATTAGTGGACTGGAGTTTTGCTGTAGTGACCACTAACTGGGAAAAGTTGAAAGACAGTTTATATGAAGTATAAACCTCAAATATCTGTCATTATTTAGCAACTTCAATCTTTTTATGAGGGAAAAAAAAACAAAATTATGGGGCAAAAATCTGGACATTCTGCAAAAACCTGGGCAGTTGAGGGGATATGCTACCTATTTCTTATGCACACACACACACACACACACACACACACACACACACACACACACACACACACACACACACACACACACACACACACCATGCCTCTCAACCTCTTAGCACAAGAAGTCTTGGCAAAGCCTGTCATAATGGGGGGACAAAGGCCCAAAACTAGGGGCACATTTTAAATATTGCTCTTATAAATTCAGAAAGTTGCTAGAATAACAGAATTTGTGTTAGTATGCATTTTCTAAAAGATATGTGGTCTGAAACTAAACTCAAATGCATGCCATTAGTTAATAACTTTAATCCTTAGATCATCCTGGTGATTTCTCCAAAAAAGACAATTTTTTATGAGGAACAGACCACAAATATAAGGCAAAAATCTGGATAGTCTGTGAAAATCTGTACAGTTGAGAGGTATTACGCACACATACACCCCTACCTCCCTCTTAGACCCTCTCAGAAGAAAATAAATGTCACAGACTTATCTACAGTATCTTAAAACTCCACACAAGAGTATTTTTAAATTGTGTATGTATATCTATATCTGTCTATGTGTATACGTATATATATATATATATATATATATATATATATATATATATATGTATATATATGTATATATATATATATATATATATATATATATATATATATATATATATGTGTGTGTGTGTGTGTGTGTTGTTCTCATGGAAAGGAAACCAGATAATCAAGATGGATTGTCTGCTTTATTAAGGAATATATTATCAACCTTAATTTTGATACTTATATTAACAACACAGTAAAAACAGTCAACAAAAAAAATTGGCTCCCTCTATAGGATCAAACCCTTCCTTACTCCATTAGCTAGATCTACTATTGCCCACTCCCATCTAATCTCAACACTTCTCTATGCCTCTCCTATTTATACTAATCTGTCTAAAAATAATCTTCAAAAACTGGCTAAATCATACAATAATATTGCCAGATTTGCCACTGGAAAACCCTTCAGAACCCACCACTGTCAAAATCTAAAACAACTAGGTTGGCTGGAACTTCAGAATCAGCTTAATTTTAACCAACTTACAATTGCCCATAAGACCCATCCTCATAATACTCCAATACTATCCAGCCTGATCACCTCCTATAAAAACCTTAACACCTTATGCTCTTCAAATAAACTACTAGTTTGCACAAGTAAATCCAATAACATGGCAGGTGACTCTTCTCAAACATAGTTGGGAAAAACTGGAACCTTCTACCCAGTGAACTTACATCACTATCCTCCCTAACACTTTTCAAACAAAAACTTAAAATTCCCCTTAAAACACACTAGCTATGCCCTTGTTGTAACCCTGACTAACCTTTGACTGATTTTTATTAACACTTTTACTTCTACTACCTTTCTTTGACTAAGTTTCTTCTCCCTTATTAACCAGAGAAATCAGCAACTATAAATTAAGTAACCATCTATAAGATTACTTCTTCAGAATTTATTTATCTTATGTGATCTCCTAAATTGTATTGTCATATTAAATGAACGGTAACAATGTATACAAATATGTATTTTGCCTATATTATTGTAACCTTTATTAGTGTTTCAACTATTTTGATTTTTTCTTTGGAGCTTTTCTTCCCAAGCCTCTACTGAAAATGGACATGTATCCAGTTAGACTAGCCCAGTCAACAAATGTAAAATAAAATAAATAAATAAAATAAAGTATTTACCAAACAATTCTATTAATTTTGGTTAACACAAAGCAATAAATAACCTGTATACAAATTCAAAAAATGAAAAAGAAAACAATACATAAGCCATATTTGCCTACTAGGTTTCGGTCTGAGTCAGCAGAGATAGAATTCTAATTTTGCCAGTTAAGACTGAAGGAACAATTATTTATACAAAACTGTTCAGCTGTACTATACTACAAATGCAGAACAGAATTTAAGACAACTACAAGTGCAGGAGAAAGTCAAGAAAATTAGTTAAGCTAAGGTCACACCACCATTTTGAAGAGCTGTTTGTAGGGGTGGCAGGTGTTGATATCTGAAGGATTATATCTGTTCTTTCCCATGCCACAGACCAGACAGCTACACCCTTTGCTTAAAATGTGAATAAAATAAAATAAAAAATATGAATAAAATACCACACTATGCCAGTCAAAACTTGAGAAGTGTTAGTCAACAGTTATTGAAGTTTTTTCTCACATAAATGCACTACACAGCCCTGTAAATTATCAATAATTCCCATGTGCCCCTCTCAGAAGAAGAAATTGATCTCACTACAAAAGCAATAAATTATTCAGATCCTCTCCTCTCTAGGACTGGGCATGTTTACATGTCGCTTGTTTTCCCGATGCTTTCATGCAAACTGAACAACCTAGCATGTTTAAAAATGTCAGTATAAAACATGTCAGTATAACTTGTTGGCACTTTCTGAAATATCCAGAAGTATACTTACAGTACAACTTTTGCATCAAATGTAGTCTCAAAAGTGTAAGAAGGCATGAAAACTGGACTTGCTCATGCAGGTGTTATAAATCATAACGTACACGGACTAGAGACATTTTACAAATGAATATGGTTTGAAGTTAGTTTCTCAGAAACACACTTTTACTAATTATAATATGTTATTTCTGTTATGCATGTTGAAGAAACAAGAGCAAAAATCATAACAAACATATGCTGTCAAATCTGTGTTAGTTTCTACCTGCTATGAAGCATTGCTAGACTAGGTCAAATGCAGACTAAAGGCCATAAAAAAACAGTGAAAGAGAAACAGAGCTAAATATGACTTTTTTTCTCTTTTAACAGAAGAATACTTTGATTTGTGACATCTGTCACATCCGTAACAGGCATTTAGATGAAGTAATTTAATATCTTATGCAGCCTATTGTACTGCTAATGATGCACACTGGATCCTGTGTCAAATGAAAGGGAAAAATCAGCTGAATAGCCAACTGGATAACATCAGTGAAGGGACATTCATTCGTTGCTGAAATTTGGGGAAAAAAGTTGTATGCTGATCTTCTTTTTTTCACTTCTGAGAGAAACTCAGTGGGAAATGATGGTTTACTGAGTGCTCTCTAAGCCATCAGTAATTTGGTCCTTGGCTAGAAACAAAACATTAAAATTTATAAAGCATGCTTCTACCATATTTATGCAAGTTGAATAACATGAAAACATTTCTTAAAAAACAAATAAATAAATCAGAGTCACAGTCAGTATATATCTGGTATTATAGCCCTTCTTATACACATATACACACACACACACACACACATACACACCGCCTACCTATTTCTTACACACACACACACACACACACACACACACACACACACACACACACACACACACACACGCACACCCTTCTTAAAAACTTAAACACACATGTGCGGTCGTGGTCCACAGTCCAAACGTCTTCAGGAATTCAAATTCCGTGCTCGCAGACCAGGAAGATGTAAATGATTGGTCGCACATCACACAGACGCTAAATGTCTTCGACATCTGTGTGACCTGATGCAAAGGATCTCCTTAAAGAAGAATGCCCTTAAAAAAGAAAGTTTTTTTTTTTTTTAAAGAAATGGCAGCATAGCTGCCAATGTGCCATACCAACGTGTACCAGCCCAAAAAAAGCCGTGCATGCTGAGGTGGAGAATACAGCTGTGGTGTAATCTTGCTGCATATATTCTCTGTATATACATCTCATATGTAATAACTACAGTCAGTGCATTCAGCCCATAATGTATCTTCTATCCCTGTTAACTGTTACCTCAAATCATCATTTTATTAATCCATTTATTACACTTTAACTATCCTTTGTCACAATACAACTCCATAACCCTATCACATCCTTTGTTAGCATGTCCATTTTTATTTATGTGGATAACACCGGTATTGTCATTGACATTTTGATTATCATTACATCAGTATGGCAGGTTTTATGTTAGAAATGTTTCTTTGACACTGTACCACATTTGCCTGCAGTATATGACTATACTTTACCTATTTTCCCTTCCCTATTAATTAATTTCGCAGTGCAAACATTTATTTCTTTTGTACAAGTCCCCCACTTCACTTTCCCTCCTCCAGAATTCTTTCACTGTACTTGCTCTTAAAATTTCAGGGCTACAGTGCATGCTCATATGTTAGCTTTGCCTATCAGCAAACTGTTTTGTTTTTTACATTCTGTGCTCATGCATGCAAGCACCTTTCCATGGCCATGAACACTACTGGTGGCCATGAAAGGTGCTTGGAAATGTGTAGGCATGATGCGCAGCATGGATATTTGATTAGCACTGCTGCTAATTGCTCTAGCACCCTCAGATCATGTAGGCTAAGAGCAATGCCTACACAATCATTAGTACATCCTGGAAATGTGTTTCTGTGGTTTGTTTGTTTGTGTCTTTCGGCTTTTCCCGGTTAGGGGTCACCACAGCGGAACTCCGGTCCGTAGCTCTATTCTGAAATCCAACATTGCAATTCTTTAAATGGCACAGTGACATGGAGACCATCTGTTGCTGTGGTATTACACTTTATCGCAATAAAGAAGTACCATACATAAAAACACATGTTTAATTTAAGTATTCTTTGCTAATGCTAAAACTGTCAGCATATTTTACATTTTTAACTATTGCAATCTGACAGTTATTTTGACAGCTTTTAAAACAACTGTTGACCAGCGAAGTTCAAAGTCCTACTTAAGTTCAGTTTGAAGAGATATGATTTGACATCTGTTTTGACAGCTGTTGAATCTGCTGTCAACTTAAAGCTATGGCAGTTCAAACATTTATGGAAGTTGAATCCAATGGTTTACCTTAAGGATTACAGGGCCGCAAAGAAAGTTTACAGCAGCATAATTCCAGTGTGTAGAGAGTCTGTTTCTTTTTCTTTTTTAAATCAGATTTTATCATTTTTTGAGCAATCGTGTTTAAGCCTTTAGAAAGGCTGTTTACTAAATGTTTAAATGGTAGAACTGACATTTGTATTTCAACCTTAACAATCAAGGTTCAATAAGACAGATTAAGTTGCAGACATTGTTAGAGAAAAGTCTGTTTTAGTCAACATACATAGTAAAAGTTAACCGTGATTTCAGCTGATGACCTATCCATCTTTTCAATATAAATGCTTCTTGACGTGATATTATCAGTAAAAAAGACATCAGATATCCTATATGCATTAGAATAAGATATGAATTACAGTATTTGGTGGTTCAAAAAGCATTAAGATCAATATATAACATTTTTATATTCTACCAGAGGATTGCAGACAGATGCAATAACCTGAACTATAAATAATGGAACTTTTATAAACAAAATGAAACCACAGCCATCATTTTATTGGAAAAGAAACATTCTAACATCAGCATGAGCTTGGAATCCCTTGTTTTGACAGTAGTCACAGCTGAAATTTGGTATAAAATATTGATTCTGTTGCAAAGCACATTCCACAAAGTATTAACAAAATTGAACTGTTTCTGAAACAACTAACTATGTTTGCATTTAAAAGCTAACTCTAGTATACAAGCCCTCAATCATTTAGCATGGATAACTCCATTCTGGTAAGGTATCTGCAAAACAGAGCAACAGAAAAGCTTGCATGATGTAGAGTTGCATGCCATATGGCTCCATATCAAAGAGCAGTAAAAGGCAAGCAAGGGCTATATGAACACTCCATATCTTTTCCCATATTGTTTGCATTAAAGTGCAGTGATACATGTTACGAAAACATTTAGTCAGATGGGAAGTACTGCTCCAAAGTAGTGTTTTCTGAAGCTTCTAAGCCATAATAATGTGGGAGATCGATCTACTTTAGGAACATGCATTCCCTCTTGGATGACAAGATCAGATGAGAACATCTCAGCTGATTTATTTTGGCTCAGATATGTTTTCATGTCTTCAGAGGCTCAGGCATGGGTAAGCACCTAATCCAAGCATTTAATGTGACTGATGCTGAGTTGTATTGGAAGCAGGTGCAAAGTTATAGAGTGCCTGACCTTCCTAGTTCATGGGTTTAAGTTATATGTTTTATACATACCGTACCAATAGCCATAGCTATATACAGACAACTCACCTTAAAAGCTTTTAATAGTTTTGTGAACTTATGCTAGAAAATAAAAGATAAATCGGGAGTGTTTTTTTTTTTATTCATTATGCAAGGGGTAAAGAGGTAGCTGGAAGACTATGAACAACCTTTATTTGTCTGGATTCCCAACCTCTCTAGTGGATTTTGAAACATAATTCAGGAAGAAGTATAGCCCATGGCAATGTTAAAAATCATAAAAGTTTCATGCTTAATGTTGAGCACTGTATGGCTATTAAAAAAAAAAGCTGACACTGCAGACAAGAGAAGTTGTAAAACACTAATTACGTGACACGTATCCCTGTTACATTATATGACAGTCACAAAAACGTAGGATACCATTCAGGAGGCCTCATATTCACTGAACAACAACAAATTGATAAGTAGAAAATGCAAGAATTTCTTGAAGTTCCCCATATCAAAATCCTTAACTTCTCCTGCATCCATAAGCCCCACAAGTACTTAGGGGATCCCCACACAGGCCCGTTGTAGCAGTTGGAATCTCAGTAATTGAGTTCCTATTCATTTACTTTGAGTTATCAATAAAACCCCTTGCAGCTAAAGTCAGACCATATATTTTGGACACTATCGATTTTCTTCAAAATAGCCAAAGATATCAGGATACATTCTGAAACTTGGCTTGTCACAACTGATGTAGAATTATTTATTTATTTATTTATTTACTGGCTACACAGACATCATGAATATCATTTTCTTTGTTTAATCATTTACAGTCAGTTTTATTCATGAATAACAGTTCCAGTATTCGGATATCCTTGCCATCAATTACATCATTTACAAATAGCTTCAATTAAAATAACAGTTGCATGTGATGTATACAGATACTTTTTTTAAGATTAAGAGTTAGAGCATTACAAAGAAAGGAAGGAGAGGAGGAGGCACAAGGAAGATAAAGGAGATGAGATGATAGAGGAGGGTATGATTGTTATAATAGCACATTAAACTTTGTGCAGCAGAGAGCTATGGCAGAAATTCATATAGCTACATCAGTAATGATTTAACTGGGGTAGTTCAGGTGCAGAGCCATTTATTTATCAGCTATTGCTTCAGTTGGCATTTAAAATCTGACAGGTTATAGACTTTTCTTAAATGTAGTGGGATGGTACTGCAGCTACCTGCGATGTTGTTAGGTTTGATTATGGAGAGTAATGACTTATCAGTGGAGTATAGGGGTTTCTTAGTACTGTAGGGTTGAATGATGGAGTGACATAGGAATGTTTCAGGGTTGTGCAGTAAGGATGTCATTAATTATGAGTACAGCAGAGAATTATTTAGTTTGAGCCAGTTTAGTTGTTTTAGAGAGAGGCAGTGATGTGATTATTGGTTGGTTGGTTGTGACTTTGGCTACTTCAGTGTAGCATTGTTCTAGTTTGGCTGACAGAGAGGAGTTGAGACTGGTTAGGATAGGAGAAGCATATAATAGGGTGGGAGTACAAAAGAAGTGGCAGAGTCTAGCAGAGTCAGTAAGGCAGTGTTTCACTCTGCAGAGACCTGCTAGGTTTTGGTGTGTCTTCTTTAAGGTGGAGACCGCATTTCAGGTAGTCGTCTATAATTGCACCTAGTAGTTTGGCATGGGATACCAGTTCTATATTGGGCTTGTTGGATAACAGTATATTAAAGGTACTTTCTGGAAGAGAGAAGTATTTTTATTTTTTATTTATTTATTTATTTATCTTTGTGGATTCAGAAGGAGTTGTGACTTGCCAAGCCAAGCTTCTATGGACAAGAAGGATTCTGTGTGAGTGTTTGCTGCATGGGTATTGTCCTAGCAACACATAGCAGAGTGCAGTCATCAGAGTATTGTACAATGGTAGTGTCTTTGGCTGCTGTATTTGGGTCATTGATAAATAAGTTAAACAGAAGTGGCCCTAGGACAGACATTAGAGTCTGACAAGTCACCATAGGAAGGAAATAGAAGAAATCACCTTGTCATTTCACTTTCTGGGACAACTTAAGTGAGGAGGAAGATAACCCATAGGAAGAGAGTTTAGTCAGGAAAATGTAATGATTAACTGTGTCAAATATCTTGGTTAGATCCAGAAATAGGGCTGCTGTTAGAAATCCTGAATTTCTATGTATGATTTATGCTATCTGTCAGCCTTAGAAGTGAAGTGGTTGTACTGTGACTGGGTGTGAAACCATGATGTGAGAGAGAGAGGAACTTATGAGAAGTAATATATATATATATATATATATATATATATATATATATATATATATATATATAAATATATATATAGTAAGTTGAGAATGTCTACATGTTTTCAATATTTTGGTTACGTTTGATATACATACATTTTTTCCATCATTCACAGCACTCCATTTTTTCACATATTTGTTACCCAGAACAAATCATAGACATTAAATATATTATAATATTTTCCAGATTCAAAGCTTCTTCTTCTTTTCATTGTATATCTTGTCACTGGATTCAGTCTTTACCCCCAAATAAAATAAGGACAATATTTCTAACATCTCTTTTTCTATTTTAGCTGGAATCATGTACATCCTCTAACTATGCTAGTTTTCCTAGCATGTACTTATTTATCATATACACCTTTTTGTTAAATGATATATTAAAACTTCTCCACAAAGATGACATTTTAAATCTCTTCCAGTGTTATTTTCCACTATTCTATGACATTTTCATACTGTCTAAATTTCACTCCTAATACAGATATTTCCTTCCTAATATAGTATATTCCACTTGTTTTCTTAGTTTCACCAAAACCTTAACTTTTTTACTTTATTTGACTGTAACTCGTAGTTCTTTAATATGTTCTCCACTAATACCACCGCTCCACTTATCCATATCTTATTTTTAGACATGATCACTAAATCATCTGTGTATGACAGACAAATCACCCTTCTTCCATCTTCCATTTTGCCACTTTCATTTTACACATACATGTTTAAATGACTGCATTCTTTACCAGCACAGACACATACTTAATGGACATCCCTATTTAATTCCTCTCCTATTTTTTTCTTTCCCGCCATTCATCCATTTACCATAACTTTCACCAATGATAATTAGCGCATTTTTTAACATTCAAATTTTTTCTCCTATCCCAAATGTCTCTAGAAGTATCTGCATCACTTCATGACTAACCTTATCAAAAACCTTATCCAAATCATATGTCACTAGCCTTGCTTCCTTATTTTCTTTTAAACTTGTATCTGTTACTTATTTTATTATTATGGACATTTCCTTTACCTCCTCCCCCTTAACTTGGAAAACTCCTTCTTCTATAACTTCATCCAAAACAAGAAACATCATTTTTTATATATTATTTTCGTAAATATTTTGCAATCTAGATTTGTCAATGTCTGTCTCCATTTTTATATATTTTCTTTCATCTTTTTACCATATAGATTAAATTACTCCATCATGAATTACTCAATCTGGTATTCTTTTGCAATCCATTTATTTAATATTTTAGAGAATATTAATTTCTTATGTCCATTCACATCTTTGTAATATATTTAACCTAATCTGGTATTCCTGCTGTTGTTCTTCCCTTCCTTCTATTATTGTTTCTTTCTCTTCTCTCATAGTAATATCCTTTTCTACTGAAATCTTAACATTTTCAAATATATTTTTACATCCATAGGTCTTCGTGTGTACTTATTATTTATTCATTCTACCTACAATTTCCAGAATTTTATTTCCCTCTGCTTATATCTAATATTTCTTTCTTCACCAAACATTGTATCCATTATTTCTTCTCTTAGTTTTAATTCTTTTCACAAAATGGTGACACCTCCTTTTTTCCTTTTAAAAATTTTTATCTAAACAACGTATTTTAATACAGCTCTCCTTTATTTCTGTTAATGTATAACTGCAATGTTTTATTTCTTTTTTCTATGGTCAAATATATGTTTATGTATTTATCTTCACAAGCACTCAACCGTTCTGTCTAGTGTGTGTAATGGACTGCCCTTGTCATATGCCGTTTCCATAAATGTGTATGTTCCCTTTCCCTCTCACCTGTTTTAACAATCTCTGTACTCAATTTTTATTCCTTTCCCTCCTTTTATTACTTCTTTGTCATCCCCTGTTTTAACCTGTACTGCTCTGTGATCTGAAAACTCTGCCATTTCTACCTCACCTGTTATTTCTTTCATAATTTTTGAATATATCACATGATCTATTTCAGTACTAAAAGTCCAGTTTTATATGTCTACTCTATATTTTCCTATTTTCAGACCATTGAGTCTTATAACATCTCTTACCGCATTAATATCTTGTATTATTTTCCTTCTTTCTGAAATTGCAGTTAAAATATCCCAATATAAATATTAATGCATTTAATAGGACAATGATTTTAAGTTCCTCAGCCATCTTTTTCCTTTATGTCATATTGATGTTTGGTTTAAGTACAAGTATCCTTACAAATTTTTCTGTCTTCCTTCTATGGCTTACCACTAATCTCCCAGGTACTACTACTGTGATATCCAGTAACATTATCTCTTCACTTTAAAAAAATCCCATTCTAGAACACATACCACTCCCCATTGACCATATAGTCTTTTTACCCCATATCGACTCAGCTCTTCTGCATTATTCTTCCCTCACTTCTCGTATCTAATAGACATATAACATTCATACTTATTGTTGCACCATTTAGTCATTCCCACATCTTTATATTTTGAATGCATTTACATTTGGTGCTAATATTCAAAAGTCTTCCCTTTTCTTTTTTTTGCATCTTTCTTATTTCCAGTTTTATTTTCCCATACTGTTTGTTTCTTTGGTTCATTTCTCCTTACTTCCTTCTTGTTCTTCTCTTGCCTCTAATTTTCCTTCTTCCCATTCATTACTTACTAGTGCTGCATATCTGTTTTTATCTTGACCTGCAATACTTTCACTTTTTAAAGCTAGTAGCATCAGTGGCTCAGCAAGTAGCATGCTCGCCTATGGTGCAGAAGACTGTAGGTTCTGTTCCCACCCCAGGTAGCTAGACTGATGACAGTGCTATATAAGGGGCAATGTTGCAGTCTTGAGTATGCCATTCCTTGGTTGTGACATTAAACTAAGTCTACATGAGATGGTGTAAGCTCAGGTAGATGGGAAAGATCCCAGGGGACCTACTGCAAAAAGTAGGTTAAGTTCCCTTTTGTTCAAATGTCTCCTAATACTAAAAGTATCACTTGTTCCTTCCCTAAATAGAGGCTTACAAGCCTTATGGGACTAACCCAGACAACAAGGGGTAGCTAAAGCATTTACCAACTCATTCCTATCATCCTTCTCCATATTAGTTACATTTTCTTCTTCAGTTATCCCCATAATATTTTCTCACCCAATATATGTAGTCATATTATCTTAAGATTGTATTTCTTCTGACCTTTCCTTTTCTAGTTTAGGGCATTCAAAGAAAACATGACCAAATTTATTCCATTTCCTACACTTAGACCTACAACTTTTGAGGTATGTCTCCTATTTCTACAGTGACCGCATCTTCTTTTATTACAGTCTTGCACCAAGTGCCTATCATCCACAGAAAAACTCACTTTAGATTGACCCCAAGTGCCCCATTTCCTATTCAGAATTACAACATTTGAAATATACTGCTTTTCCCATCATCATACACATCCAATGTCACCATATCAACCTGCCCCTTTCCAAACATTTCTTTCATCATACATTTTTTGCCTCATGCACCTTATTACAAACAGACAGAAAAAAGACATTAACTCACATTCCTCTATGCCTGACATTCTGAATTGCACATTTATTTTCTTCCTTAAGTGCAGTCCCAACTTCTAAAAATATATGCTCAATCTATGCTGCCAGCATGCTCTTTTTATCTACTTCATTCATAAAATGTTCAAGTAAAGTAAAAGTTTCAAAGACAACCTTGCAAAATTCTTGTTACTAAATGTATTAATGGTGTTCTGTCCTGTACTTTAAAGCTCAAAGGTAATATTATAATTTTCATAACTTCATACCTGATAATAATGTCACGGTTCTTTTTTTTTTATTCTTACCACTGGCTTTCACTTCTGGTTTTGTTGTACTTGTTTTCAATCCTTGTCTTCCTTCACCTTTGATCCCAACATCTTTCTTGCCTTTAGTTGGCTATTTCTCCATATAAAATTATTTTCTAATTTCCCACAACAACAACACCCTGTTGCAGAGGCATGCTTTTAAAACCAGCTGCTCCACTGGTCAATGATACCCCCAGTTCTGCTGTCAGCACCTTCAGAATATCCAGCTCCTTTTCCAAATTCATCTAGCAGCAACCCCTTTGTTACCTCTTCCAGCACAGTACTTCAGCACTGATCTCACCTTGATTCATCATCTCCATCAGCACTAGAGTTTCCAGAACTCCTTTCACTGACTCTGTAACAACAATTCCCTCTCGTACAGAATCTGTTTGAAATAATTCAGTATTCAAATAACTCTGTTCTCAGACTCTCCTTTCTTCCTCCATTTTGGAAACTTTGATCTCAATAGCAATTCTCCTGTGCAATCTAGTGGCTAAAAAGTGTACTGGAAGTTATGCATTGCACTGCACAAATTATCTCTAGTCAGAAAAAATACAACATTGGGTCTCCTCTGAAAAGGGGACACTGGCCTGGTGAGACTAACCTGATCAACAAAGAGTTAATAAATAAGTAAACAAATAAGTACATAAATAAATGGACTAAACTTGGAGATTAACTAGTTGACTATTTTTCTTGTCATAAGATTAGCATTTCTGTTATGTGTACCTCAAGTATCACAGCAGCTAGATGTAGCTTAATAGGGCTTAAACAACAGTAATTTCAGGTAAGAAAAAGCCTGTATACTCAGATCAGTTTTGATCTGAGGAAGGCCATTGAAGGAAATTGCAAAAGTTTTCATGTCAGTGCTGAAATGTATTTCATATGATCGGCATTAGTCAAGGGCCACTTCAGTGAAGACCACTTAGTGGAGTCCACTATATCAGATTCTGGTGGTATGTTTCACAAGGCACTTTGTGTGCAGACTCATCACTTACATCTATACTGTGCACACACACACACACACACACACACACACACACACACACACACACACACACACACACACACACACACATGTACATACATATACACACAGAGAAGGCATTTTAGATCTAATGTAATGATGACTCATTTTGTGTATGTTCCAACTATATGTTACATTTACTAACCCTGATGAATCATATAGCCATCAATTGTTTAAACAGAGTAGTTTAAATATTGATTAGTTTGTCACTGTAATGCCCATGAAGGCTTTTATTTAGTGTATGCAGGATGCCTGAGTGTTCATTCGCAATCCTCAGAACTGCAGAACCACAAGCGCAAAATAATAAAATAATATACTAAGTGTAAGATCATAATATATCATTGAATTCACCCTACTCTGAAGTACAGCAATCTTGTAGTTGGTATTTATAAAAATCAGGGGTGTCCGCAACTTTCCCCACAACAAGAGCAGAGGAGATAAAGCCCCATTTCAAGTGTTTGGACTTGAATCATCAGGTCTCAAACTTCTCACAGGCATTGGGTACATACTTAAATGATTTAAGATCACTAACATTGTTAAACTGTTTGATATTTCCTACTAAAATTCTGAGATAATGATATTGACACAGAATGGTTTACATTGCATTAAGTCTGTAATATCAAATATATTAACCAGCCTGTTGTCAAAGTTGTATGGGCCCTTTTACCTTTGCTTGTTGTACAAGGTTTTTGTGTGGCCACATTTCCAATGAGAGAAGGAATACTTTTTCAGGGATAAATCTGTATAACTATAAGTTAAGACATTGCCCTAACCTTTAGCAAATATTTCCTTTTTATAGACTGTATTGCCCAGTTTGAAAAGAATTCATACAGCCATCCTTTACATAAAGCAGATATTATGGAGCTTTGCTGAGTATCACATGGAAAATTCAGTGCATACATGCTTATATAAAGCAGTGTATCACTATCGGACATTTCTTGGTACATCTTTTTGGGAATTTAATTTGGTCAGTCATTTGTACACTGCTTTTTGACAGAGATTCCAGATGTAGACACTTGCATGTAGACCAATGTTAAAACTTAATGAAAGGTAAAAAGTAAAAAATAAATAATCAGCTTTTAGTTATAAATATTTCTTCTTTTGTGTTAAATAGTGAACAGCTTAGTGTTCTTAATAAAGGTTTATCTTTTATTCCTGCAAGGAGGGCCGACCCAGCAGAAATGTTGAAGGACTTAAGACTACTTGGCAGAAGTCTTTCCCTAAAGTGTTTGTTTCCTACAGATACTACTGCAGGTAATAAAGGACATAATATATACAGAAAACCTAGTACCTTTGTTCCAGTTTTACCAACAGGTATTCAACGATTCATAGATGTATGTGAAATTACTTTTAGAGAATTAAACAACTCAACTGATACTAGTATGTCATTTTATAACTTGACAGTAGATGAACATAGAGCCCTGCAAGCATTAAAAAATATACATTCACTAGTTATTAAGCAGGCAGATAAAGGAAGCGGTATAGTGTTAATGGACAAGGATTTATATGTCACACAAATGGAGAAATTTTTACTTGACACGCATACATATCAATGCATTTCCAAGCCTACTGTTAATGCTATTATAGATAAAGTTTCTTTTTTTAATTTTTGATTTACTAATCACGAATTTAATAGACGATTCACTTTTTACGTATTTTAATGTGTATAAACCTCTTGTTCTCAGGGTATATGGCTTACCAAAAATACACAAAAATGTGTTATCTCCACCCATGCGTCCTATTGTTTCAGGCACTGGGTGGTGTACTGAACCTCTCTCTATTTATGTAGAGGAATGTTTACATGGTTTGTTGGCAAACTGTCATACAATATTGAAGGATACAAAGATGTTTTTACAAAGGCTTTATGATAGAATGGAAAGTGTTGATGTTAATGAGAATTTTGAACTTGTTACATTAGACATTGAATCCTTATTCACTAATATACCTAACACCTGGGGTGTTGACAGCGTTAGGGATTTTCTTTCTGTGAATAAGTGTTTCACCAATACTAAGATACAGTTGATTTGTAGTCTCTTAGAGATTATTCTAGAGAACAACATTGTTATGTTCCAAGAGCAATTCTTTTTGCAGAAAGTTGGCGTGGCCATGGGCACTGCATGTGCAAATAGCTATGCCAACTTGGCTTTGGTCAGCTGGGAAGAGCAAAATGTGTTGTCAAATAATAATCCATTCTTTGGACAAATACTTTGGTATGTCCACTTTGTGGATGATGTGTTTATGCTGTGGAGAGGCTCTGGTATTGATTTGGCACAGTTTTGGAATATTTGCATTCAACTACTGATTTTTTAAGGTTCACTTACCATAGTTCCAACACTGACATCAGTTTCCTTGATGTGCAGGTTAGTAAATCTGTTTTAAATAGTCTTTGCAGTAATATTTATTTTAAACCCACTAGAAAAAATACTCTTTTGTACAAATCTAGTATGCACCCTAGACACATTCCTAGGAACATGCTCAAGGGTCAGGTTTTTAGAACACTGCGACTGCATAGCAGAGATGAAGATGCAGTAGTTGCCCTATCTAATTTAAAAACAGAATTTTTACATAGAGGATACTCGCTTGCAGACATTGAACAGACTATCTCTAATGCCTGGAAGCTGAGAAGAACTAGATGTAAACCGTATTTTAATGCTGGTGATGCTGTTGACAATACAAGATATACTAACAGAACTAGTAATGATTTTAGAGTGGTGTTTCAGTTTTCCTGTAACATCAGTCAATACATAGATGTAGTCGAAAAGCATTAGTATTTGCTACAAGAAGTGCCTGGATTGGTAGACAAGGTCGGACATTCTCCTATTTTTAGTTTTAGAAATAATAAATCCCTTAAACAACATCTATGTCATGGTGAATTATCTAGAACTATTATTAGATCCAATCGGCATGGTACTTTTCCATGCAGGAATTGCAGTGCTTGTCCATTTATATATAGTAAAAATAAATACGTACATTCTACGAAGAAATTTTCTTTGTACACTAATCAATACACTGATTGCAAATCTACAGATGTGGTCTATTATTGTTTTTGTGTACAATGTCCTGCTTTTTATGTAGGAAAAACAAATAGAATGCTTAAAGATCGTATTCTAGACCACCTAAGAAATATTAGTAATAATAACCATCAAATGCTCTAGCCAATCATGTTATGTCCAATGGCCATTCTCATTCCTTTAAGTTCTTTGTTCTACAACATATTCATAGAAACCCCAGAGGTGGTGACATTGAGAATATCACAGAGTGACATGAACAGAAGTGGATTTTGAAACTTAATGCTGAAAAGTATCCTGAAAAGTATCCTGGTTTGAATGCTACTAATTCCTTGGTCCCTTTTTTAAAGGCTAGACATCTCAAGCATTAAGATTAGCTAAGTTCTTTCAAAATTAGTCTATGTATTTAACTAGCTTTTAGTTTCCAAGTATTCTATTTAACTTTTTCCTGCCTAGTATTTTTCCATGTTGTATAATGATTTTATAAGTTTTTTAAGTGTTTTCTCATGTATAGTATTTTATTCCTTCTTGTACAATATTTTAAGCAATGTTTTTAAGCAATGCTTTTTTTAGTTTGAGCATGAGGCTTAACTGTTTTTCACTGCTACTTAATCATTGTGTGATTTTATTGATTAATTGGCATTTTAGAATCTCTATTTAAACCTGTGCATTTTTTACTGTGGTGTCTGATGAAGCAACTTCGGTTGTGAAAGCGCTTACCACTTTGTACTTTGCTGTGATTAAACGTTTTGCTGTGTGTTACCTTGGTGCATTTTTTACTTTTTACCTTTCATTTGGATTTATTTCTGCATCAAGGTTTTACCCAACACGGTTTCTTTGGTTTTCTCAATGTTAAAACTTAGTGGGCCATTTTTCCCTTATGAAAATGGCATGCTTCCAGTAAAAGAAACTTTAGTTTTTGAATACTTATGTATGTTTGTATGTGTGTTTGTGTGATCATGTGTATATATATATGTGTGTGTGTGTGTGTGTGTGTGTGTGTGTGTGTGTGTGTGTGTGTGTGTGTGTGTGTGTGTGTGTGTGTGTGTGTGTGTGTGTGTGTGTGTGTGTGTGTGTGTGTGTGTGTGTGTGTGTGTGTGTGTGTGTGCACACGTGCGAGTGTGTGTGTGTTCACAGCTTCATAGGTTTATAGGTGTTTACTAGGCTAATGACCACAAGGGCCTTTTTAAGCCTAGCCATGCATCCTAAATCTCTGACAAGTTCTGATACCCTTGATAAGTGTAAGCATGGGCTTGGGAAATGAACCATTTACAGGTTACCTGTATCCGTTAGAGACATAGGTGCCAAACCAGGGATTAATTTCCTGTTCCCATCCAATTGTCCAAGTTGCACTTGAATCGGGTTAGGGAGGAACTCTGTTTCACATTGATGGGAAACTTGGTCCAGAGATGGGGTAAACTCTGGGATACATACCTGTCTCTCCAGCAGGTCCTATTTATATCACAGGCAATTCTGATGCTGTTTGTTTTGTGAATATGCAGGAGGTTGATCAGAGTGGGGTCTGACAATGCCCTGTATGCCAGACATAGATCTCCCCTCAAAAGCCTATAGGAGACAGAATACAGGAATAGATCCTTGAGACGGTCTGCATAGGACATTTTACTTAAGCCCTGTATTCTTTTAGTGAGGAACCTCAGTGTACATTCCATTTGTTGGATATCCCTGGTTAGGTTCATAACATTGTACTCAATGATAGGTCTGATGAATGCCAAATACAGTGGAACAATGACTTTATTGGACTTAGATGCCATACCTTTGTTTATAAGTTGTGCAACACAGAATGATTTCCTCATTACTATAGACATGTGATGGTCAAAGATTAGATTACTATCTATGTGTGTCCCTAAGTCCCTGACTACTGGGTCAACAATAAGGGGTGTGTTCTCAATATGATAGTTACCAGGGGTGGATGACAAAGGATACCATTATGGATTCCTTGGTATTTAGTTTTAGTCCATAGGTCTGGCACCAGTTGTTTGTCTGCATCAGCCCATCCTGCAGAATATTTGTGTCAATGTATGATTCAATTTTGAGTTTGTCAACAATTTCTGAGTGCGATATTGTGTCAAATGCCTTGGCCAGGTCAAGGTAGGCAGTGTGAACCATTTTTCCCTCATTCATTGCTTTGGTGACCTTCTCAAAGAAGTCCACCAGGCTGAGTAGGCATGATTTCCCCTTGACAAAACCAAACTGGGTTGGGTCCAGTGTCTGGAGGTTTACTATATCACTGTTGATCATTTTCTTGATAATTCTTTCCATGGCTTTACATATAAGACTAGTGTGACTTATGGGTCTGTAGTTTCCAGGGTCTGTAGATGGCCCGTCTTTGTGCAGAGGGATGACTGTTGCTGTTCTCCATTCATGAGGCATGAAGCCTGTTTGGAGGCTATAGTTAAATAGCAATTCCAGAGGCCCTGATAGGTCATGTTTCATGTTATTTAGAAGGCATCCTAGGATATTGTCAGGGCACATTGTTGCAGTGTTCTTGGCCTTAGAGAGAGAGAGCATTAAGGACCTGTCCCTAGTGATAGCAGGGGGAATTATATTTTATTGTATTTCCTGAGGGAAGGATGAAGGGGAGAGAGGGGTAAAGTTGAAGGTAAATTTATCGGGCAGTGGGTTTGCCATATCTTCTGGCTCAGTATAGGTGACTCCATTTATAATGACTTCTGCACACAATTGTGTATTGCCTTTGAGGTTGCAGATATAGCTAAAGAATGACTTGTCACTGTCCTTGGCCTAGGAGGCCAAATTCACCTCAAATTTGGCTTTGGTAGACTTTATTTGTCCTCTGAGATGTTTGTTTAGTTTGATGAGAGCGCTTCTATCCTGCTGAGTACTGCACCTCCTAATTTTGGCATGATCCTCTTCCTTCTCTTATAGAACCTTTTGATGTTGTCACTCCACCAGGATGGCTTGTTTTTTGAGTTAGTTCTGTACTACTTCCTGGTGAGTACAGCTTCCTCTATGCAGCTATTAACATGCCTGTGCAGGGTTTCTGTAATCAGTTCTGCATAGGCAGCTGTGTTGTCAGGGTTTATGGGGGTTTGAAATTTTGCCAGGTTATCACTTAATAGAAGGAGGTTAGTCTCAGAGTAGTTCCTGAATATTCCAGGTTTAGCTGGGAGTCCAGGTTTTATTTTTACTTCTAAGGAGACCATTTTGTGGTCGGACCTTACCAGGGAAGACATTACAGTGTGTGGGGAGGGGGGGGTGCAACACTCTCCCATATTAGTGAGGACCATATCAAGTATGGCTGCACCCCTGGTTGGTGTACTATCTGGTTCAGGGAGTTTGTGTTTACAAAATCCAGGAATCTCTGTGCCTGTAAGTTTGGTGTTGTATAGGATTTCCAGTTAATTGTGAGGTCATTAAAGTCACCCGAGAACATGGTATTGGTTGGATGGTCAGTGTTTGTAATAAGTTTAAATACATGGTATGGGTTTCCTGGGTCATAGAGGGGGACCTATGGCTGGCAAGGAAGTAATATTGGATTTTGCGTTAGTAGCTTTGAATATGGAGCAGCTCATGTGCATTGTCCTGTTTTACCAGCCTTGAGGTATATTTATTTTTTATGTAAATAGAGACACCTCACCTTTAGACCCTGTCTTTGTAGTAGCTGGTCTAAATGTGTGGAAGGCATTACAACCTTGCACTGTTGATGTGCTCTCCATGGCTTTAAACCATGTTTCAGTGACTGCACAAACATTAGCATTCTTTAGGGTGAAGAGAGCTTCCAGAGAGTGGAGTTTTTTGTTTAGACTCCTAGCATTGAGTAGGAATACCTTTAGATTTTCTTGGTTTTGATTTCCTATGTTAGAAGTACTTTCAGTTTGGCATTGCCTAAAAAGGGACTATGAGGGAAGACAATGTTTTAGCTAATATTGAAAAGCCTAGAGTGTGTATAATTTATGTGTGCATATAAATGTATGGTTATATTTACCAACAACGAAATACCCAAATGCAAATGCCATTAATGTTGACACAAAAAAAAAATGGAAAAAAAAGTTGCCAAGGCACTGTACATGTACCAAGACATAACCTCTTAGCATGCAACTTTAAATGCAGGAAAGTCCCCTTGTAGCCCCCTCATGTGGTATCTGCACCTCCTACACTCCCTGCTAATTATATATTTCATCTCCAAAATCACACAATAGGGGAAAGGGCATATTCTCCAATCCTAATTATCTATCAGCCTTGCATGACTGTTCATCAGTTCTTTTGCTGACCAAGTTATGCAGACAAAACAGCTGTTGACTATAAAGGCAGTCAGCATGAATCATCCCTCCCCTATGAGAGAGAGAGAGTGTGTGTGTGTGTGTGTGTGTGTGTGTGTGTGTGTGTGTGTGTGTGTGTGCGCGTGCATATGAGATTGTGTGTGTGTGTGCATGCATATGTGTGTGTATGTGTGTGCATGCATGTGAGTGCATGTGTGTGTGTGCGTGCGCGCATGTGTGTGTGTGCATGTGAGATTGCGCGTGTGTGTGCATGTGTGTGTGCATGCGTGTGTGTGTGCATGTGTGTGTGTGTGTATGTGCATGCATACATATGTGTGTGTGCATATGTGTGTGTATGTGCGCGAGTGTGTGTGTGTGTATGTGTGTGCATGCATGTGTGGGTGTGTGTGTGTGTGTGTGTGCATACATGTGTGTGTACATGCGTGCATGTGAGATTGTGTGCGTGAGTGCATGTGTGTATGTGTTTTTGTGCATGCATGTGTGTGCATGCACGTGTGTGCATGCACGTGTGTATGTGTGTGCATGCATGTGTGTGTGTGTGTGTGTGTGCATGTGAGATTGTGTGCATGTGTGCATGTGTGTGAGTGTGTATGTGTGTTTGTGTGCATGAGTGTGTGAGTGTATGTGTGTGCATGAGCATGCGTGTGTGTGTGTGCATGTGTGTGCGTGTGTGTGTGTGTGTGTGTGTGTGTGTGTGTGTGTGTGTGCATGCATGCATATGTGTGTGTGTGCATACATGTGTGTGTGTGTGTGTGTGTGTGTGTGTGTGTGTGTGTGTGTGTGTGTGTGTGTGTGTGTGTGTGTGTGTGTGTGTGTGTGTGTGCATGCATATGTGTGTGTATGTGTGTGTGTGTGCATGTGAGATTGTGTGTGTGTGCATGTGTGTGAGTGTGTATGTGTGTTTGTGTGCATGAGTGTGTGAGTGTGTGTGTGTGCATGAGCATGCGGGTGTGTGTGTGCATGTGTGTGCGTGCGTGTGTGTGTGTGTGTGTGTGTGTGTGTGTGTGTGTGTGTGTGTGTGTGTGTGTGTGTGTGTGTATGTGTGTGTGTGTGTGTGTGTGTGTGTGTGTGTGTGTGTGTGTATGTGTGTGTGTCTGCAGACGCATGGGAATTTTTTTTAGATTTGATGCTATACCATCTCAGAAATTGAGCGGTACAATATCAGTGTTTGCAAGGAAGCTGTTTAAAATGTGTAGAATTTACAGTATCTGCGAACTGAACCACAATCTATCTGTGTAAGCATATTATATAAGCCAGTTTTCAATGCACATGCAACAGCAAAACTCAAAGCACAGCATGCCCCTAATAACCATGTCACTGCCATACAATCACAATCTGTGATGATATGTCATAGTCCAGTATAAAAATGGATAAGAATGACTACATTTAATTGAGTTTATATAATGTCAAAAAATACATATAATGTTGTCCTTTCATGAATTGACCAGCATAATCTATATGACTCTACAAACTAATACCATGTGGAAGAACCACAGGCACCCCAGAGGAAGTCATAACACAACTGTGACACTCCATCTATGCTAACTTATTGTATCAGATATATGTGCTGTTAAACATCTTTGAAATAAAAGGGATGGGAGTGGCCTCTCCCACTGTAAATGGGCATATTATAATTGTGGTGGATGCCATTCATACATTACAGTATAAGGCCCAACATTGCTAACAGGCACTGAATGTGAATGCTGAAAACATGACCGTTTTACAACTTAAAATACATGATATTTCATAGGATGAATCTGCCTCAGTAGAAGTGTAACTGCAATTGTGCAATATGTCGGTATGTCAAGACATTACATCATGTAATTGCTGCACGGGATTTGTGCGCCTGTAACTGCTGTACATACATAATAGTTTCATAGTTTCATAGTTTCATAGTATAGTAATGCTGTCTTATTCCCTTGTGCCAGAGGATAATGTTTCCTATATATGTTATATAAGGAAAATTTAATCACATGCTATCATTACTCTGATTAAAAGCATTGCTATGTAAGAAATTATCATAGCTTTTTGTAAGAGGAATCAATTTTTGTATGTGTATGGAGCAGATGTGCTTGGCAACAGTGTTAGTGACATGTACAGTCATAATAAGACTGAAACAACATAATCTCAAGATCACAAAGTGCAGATTACTTCTTGAATCACAAGTGCTACATGTCATGTTGATGTACTACTGGGACATTGTACAGTTAAATGTACAATGTCCCAGTAGTACATCAGTCCATCCCAGTTATGGGAGCACTATGTAATCATTGTGTGACTAAAAAGTTATTTTCCCTGAAGATGCCAGAATTTGCTAGTGAAACACTGTGCCACTGTAAATCCATCTCATAAGAGGAAGTGTACATTAAGGTGTCCAGTGGTATATGAAAGCAATCAGAGTCACACAATTTCTACAGGGATGGACTCAAACCACCTACCTATCCAATTAAACAATCTATACAGCACATTATCAGAACCAGAATCACAGGAGAATACTGTGTACAACTGAGGCATGCAGCATCTGTGAAGGGATGACATCAGCAGTGTGCTGCCAGGGAGGTGTGTCCAGTAAACTGACTATTACAACTGTTGTTGTAATAGCTGCCACTGTAAATGTCTGGAAACCAATCCAGAATTCATTTACAGACACACACACACACACACACACACACACACACACACACACACACACACACACACACACTTGTAGAAGTTACAGCACTCCTGTATTTGACCCTCCTACCTATCTATTTTCACATTCTAGAAAATAGTGTAAGAAATACAGGTGCCACAGGAGAAATCTGACTTGTAAAGGAGATGCACTTTTGTCAGGATAACCTCATCACTGTGTTGCAGAGAGGATGTTTCTTAAAAATGTGGGATAATAGAGCTGTGTGCACATTTAAATGCATTTTCCTCAGAGGAACCTGGATACAGCACAAAGCATTACACACAACCCTTCTCTGCTGAACACTGAACCTCAGACCTACCAAGGTAGGTAATCTAGAGAGCACTGTATTAGTAACAAGCACCACAGGAAAGCCTGGCCTGGAATGGGACAGAGAGCACTTTTGAAAGGATGACCTCATCACTGAGTTTCAGAGAGTATCTTTCAGTAAAAAGTGTTATTACCCTGTTGACCACTGTAATCTGTACATCAAACTCTTCAGCTTGACGATAAATAACATTTGACTTAATATACATAGATAAGTACAGTGGCATGAAGTGCAACAGAGGAATGCAGCCAAAATCAATAAAATCTCAAGATATTGCCATAAGCGGTGTAGTTGCATTTAGCCTTATTTCTATTATTTATTTATTTATTGCATTTGTTTACTGGGAAAGTCCTCTGGTACTGAGAAGAGTCCATTTTCAGTGGAGGCCCGGGGAGAAAAGCACCACATGTAGTTACATAGACATACAGTTACAGACAGATAAAGTATTAACACATTGTATACAGTATATAATGCAGTAGTATTGCATACTTAAAGCATAATTATACAAAAAAAAATGTTAGAATATGTAGAATCATTTGAAGAAATGGAGTAGAGTTATTTTTACTTATGGGTATGTGAAAGTGAAAAACAATATGAGAGTAAGTGAGATGCAAGTAGAGAGATAGTTGAGTGTAGTTCAGAGAAAAAGAGATAGAGGCAGAAGGGTTAAAGTGGGGATAGCAGAGGCTAAAGTGACAGCAGAAGGAGTAGATTTGAAAAGAAAAATGTGAGGTGGGCTAGTTATACAGTGCGAGAGTAAGTATTCTGAGAAAGGTTAGGTTAAGGGGTGGACTATAGGGGTGCAGGTGCATATCCATTGTGAGGAGAGATGGAGTTTAATGGGATTACTTAAAGATGGTATGATTACTGATAGCTCTGAGAGAGGCAGGGAGGTTGTTCCATACTTTGTAGACAGCATAAGAGTATAGCATTTGTCTGGCTAAGTGCTTAGATATATCAATATTCAACAGCATTTTATTTTCAGATCTTAAGACTCGTTTTGGTTGGTATGCACTCAGAATGTGGAAGAGAGCTGTCAGTTGACAAGTGCCAGATATTATGACAAATAAAGCACACAAAGTCCTCCTCACCATATTGTGTAAATGGAGAAGTGGAAAATAATGATACAGAAGGGAAATCATACAGAAACAGGGTGAGATGAAGGCAGGGGACAAAGTAGCTTATAACAGAAGAAAGATAATGATGGATCCTAACAATATTCAGCCAGCAGGTAGAGGTCAAATAGTATACAGAAAACATTCAGTAACACTTAGATAATGGCTGGATGAGAACACTTGAAAGTAGTAAAAAAAAATCTATCTATAATCTATAAATGTGAGAGTTATTTCATAAATATTTATTCTGTAATAAGTAATTCTTACTCCTGGGTATTGAATCCACACATTTAATGTTGTGTTCTCATCGTCTAATGCAGGCAGTAAGAGGTATTGAGGAAGGAAGGCATGTTTGATATCAAGGGTGAAGTATGCTTGCTCAAGATGCTAGTGATTGACGGAATGAAATTAAATTTCTGGCTTGAATTTGGACCCAAGTCATTCATACCTCATGCCTCTCTGAGGTGAGTTAATCTCTCCTGATGCGCCTCACAGCTTGCAGCTATTTCTTCAGCAGCTGTACACTACAAAAAGAAAAGAAATATATATGAAAACATAATGAGCAACTGTGTTGGCTGGCTAGATCATTAATGCCATATCATAGACAGGTTATGGGTCAGTCTGTTTACACAACTGAGGGGTGTTTGCAGTCCTAAATTCAGCCACCAATTGGCTTAGGAGGTTCTGCTTGTGCTTCTTGAGGTCACTGTAATGTTGATAACATTGTTCCCCAGTGAGTGTGTTGTACTACTTACAAAAAAATTCTATTTTCTATTTTAGAGCATGTGCCTGAAGATTTAAGAGGGGGTAACATGAGAAACATGGTCAAAAGAAAAGAGACCCTGTGACAACTTAGATTAGGGGCTGATAGTCCACCTGAACTAAATGAATCAGTCAGCATTAAATGCTTTTTAGAAGACAGAAAGTTAGCCAGTTAGTTTTTTTCCTAAGGGTTGCTGAGCAATGTTGTGTTGGTTTATATAAATGCTTATATGTATTTATCTATATTTACATTCAAATATTCATATATTTATTAGCTGCAGGTAATAATATATAGTATTACAGTTTATTTAAATGTTTTAGTTTGAATTATGTTATACGTTTTTAAATGAACATTTATTGCTAATTGTGTAACCAAGTATTTTATTCAGTATGTAATTGATTAATGCTGGGCATTATTTAAAGTGTGGAAGTTTTTAGTTGTATGTATTTCTGATTTAAGTCTCTTTGACGAAAGCATTGGAATTAAATTGTTTAGCACACTAACATTTTGGGGTTTTATTTGGTCTTCCTCAAGTTCCTACAGTGTTCTTTTCGGTATTTTTATTTTTACACTGTGTGCTGTTTTTTATTGCTACAAGAGAACTAATGCTTAAGTATGTAAATTACAGATATACTAATTTCAGAATAAATGGAGCTACAATTAAGAGAGATCTTATTCCAGAGAATGCTTACTGTTTGTAAATATATTTCTGATGGAGGCAGTTGAATGAACTGAGGATTACAAGTTGGAGTATGTCGCATGCACATTTCACAAGACATGCCTGTCCTAAACACATAGGATGTGTGATGAGTCATGATGATTATAACAATAGTATTGTGCCCATCATACATATGGAAGTAGATTTTAAATTAAATGTCATCGTTGTTGTTATTAAGAAATTGGACACAGCTTGACGTTATATGTGAAACATTATTGATATATGCTAGACAGAAAAGTTTACTTATGTAAGCATTACTGATACATTGCTTGCAAGGAGCATGTTTAACATTATCATTTCTCTTTAGTGTTACAGTGCTAATCAAAACATTGGGAGAAATGGGATCAACAGTATCATTTAGCTGGATTTGAAGCCTTAATCAGCAGTGTTCTTTCTCTGAGCACATTGCCTTATACCTTGTGCCACAGAGGCAGGTATTTGGGGGATTTTCTCCACTCAGTACTATGTTTGTGCTTCATAAGGCATCCTAAACTAAATGTGTCACTTTTTCCTTATGTAGTGAACCATGTTTGCATGGTGCCAAATGGACAACAAATCCAGATTAAAAAAATAATAAAAAAAACCCAAACATTACATATTGGAAATAATTGAAATGTGGTCCCTAAACAGGATTCAAACAATGCATCATATGCCTTATTTTTGTTAATTCACTTCAGTTACAGCTGGTGCCACAGAAAAAGTTACCTAACAACTGTGTTTTCTTCACTGAGTACTATCAAGAGAGTTCACAACTAAATAAATACAACTTTTGGATAATTATCTACTTTCTACACTGTTTTATTGTCAAGATATTTTTTTGTAAGGTCATTTTCCAGGGTCTATGCTAAATCATTGAACGCTTAAAAAAGTGAACGATGATTTATCAAACCCATGTAAGCGAAAACTTACAATCTCGAATGCTTAGAACAGCGATTTTTTCCAAGGGAAAAAAATACTGTTCCACAAAAAAAAAAAAATGTAAACATTACATAAAGTGGAGGGCTTCACCACCACACCCCCAATATGGGGGATGTGCCCCCCACACACACCCTAATTAAATATACCAACTCTGAGATCGCACTACAGTCATGAAAACGGCAAAGTAATGGAAGTGGCCAAGTGATTTCTTTCCCAGGCAAAGAATTCGCTTATATGCTGTTTTGCTATTTTGCCTTTTTGTGCTTTCAACTTCGATCAAGACACATTCGAAAGACTGCATCTTTGATCATTTAATAAGAACCTCATTTTCCAGAGCTTACACTGCCATGGAGCTTTTCTCTTAGGGAGAGCTAGAGGTAACCAATCTGCATGAGAGAGGCTGTTGGATGGCATGGAAGAAGTTGCTCACAGATACGATACCGGGCAAGTGGTGCAATAACCTGTGCCCACCATAGGGCATCTGCAGTTGCCCAGGAACAGGTGGCTACAGGAGGTGGTCCTGCTACTAAGCGGCCACTAACTGAAACAGAAGAGTTCATTTCCATTGTCTAAAATCCAGATAACTTGGAAGAGGGTTCACACAGAAACCTTGACTTTGGTTCAGAAGTGGACAGCAAACCCATAGTGCTTCAAGCAATACTTCTGGGTATGAAAAATGCAAGTTTCATAGTTATCTTGGATGTCTGATATATAGAGAGACATTATAAGTGTGACTCAGATACCACAGTGCTAGAGATATAGAGGAGGATGTTTGGTGGGCCGGGGATCCAGTTGTTAACTATGGTTTTGTATGAGAACATTCTTAATCTGCACCTATTAAGGGGGTTGTTTACTTTTTATTGTTAAACTTGCACTGTCACACTTATCAGACTTTTTTCTTCTCCCTTTTTTACATACAGGACCATCTGGGTTGCACCTGCATATGGTAAGCACATGTTATGCTGTTGTTATTACTAGGTATAATATAGATTCAGGACTAAATGAGCGTAAATTGTGTGTTGATTTATCATCTGTTAGAGTTTAACATGTATTTTATATAAGAAAACTATATGATCAATTGTATTCTCTGTTTTTATGTTTGTTGTGCTTATAGCTTTTTATCATAAGTGATCCCGAGAGAGAGTGACAGAGTAGCACTGTGGAACACCTACCATCTGATGTCAGAGTATCAGTGCCCTCTGATGATGATGGTGGTGATGAAGTGGTATATTGTGGAGGTGCAGAGGGTCAGTCTGACATTAATGTTATGGATCTCATATCCCCTTCCCATATTTCAGATGCAGTCAGTATACCTACACATACCCATGGCAGCTGATATAGGACAGATTGAAGGTGACACAGTTGATTGGGTTAGTTTGGTTATTCCAGTTGCACAGCTGGTTTCTTTTCCCCATAGCCACTGTAAGGGCAAAGTGCCACTCAGGAGAGTTAGTCGAGGTGCTCAGAGGAGGCCTGCTGTCCACCCTCCTTTTGATGCCAGTGTGTCATTAGGTACCACTAGACATATGTGTAGGGCTGTAGTGGAGGCCCAGGTACAAATCACCAGGGCCTCGGAAGAGATATTGCGAGTACTAAGCTCCATGTATTCTGATGTGCATGGCTCCATGAACTGTGTGTGTGACTCTTGGACAGGGCGAATGACACACTTGATCAGCAGTGTCTGTGATGGAACATCTGTTGTGAGATGGTGGGCATCCATGTGGCCAGAGAGCCACTACATCTTCTGGGGTTAGCAGACATGGCAGTGCAAGGTCCCATTCCCACAGTGACACTACTTCCATTGTGATTGTGATGTCCACACCCAGACATGGCAGGCCACAGGGTCATGGTCCTGGGCATAGTCATGAGGAGAGCTTGTCCAGCAGACATTACTTACGTTCATGTAGCACCCTGACTTTTTGCCAGGGCCATAAACATAACAGTGCAACTCCTGGCAGGGATAGCTATAATGGTCTGGGGTGATAATGCTGAACTGTCCACTCTACCATGCACTGTTCATACCTGTATGAGATGCCAGGATGTAGTGTGAGCACAGTGCTTGACTGTGTTCATGCAGACACACACACACACAAAAAAAAATCAGTGGTCCATACCACTTCACATGCATGCAAACTATCTAAACAGCACTGTTGAGTGCTATACATCTGTTGTTACTGGCCCTGTACACTGTATACTCTGATAGATGCATGTGTTTCTTACTCACACACACTCACTTCTTTGGTATCTGTCTTGCCCTTCTACCACCTCCCACCCTGTGCAAATGGTGATGACCGGTATCCTGCCCTTTGCATGTCTTTGTGACTTACGGTTGCATATATGTCTGATGCACATAGTGGATACCTATATTCTGCCATTTCTCTTCATTTGGCAGCTCTATGCATTATGTAGAGCCATTTAATGAATACCAAATGGCACGCCACCAACACAATGGCTGCAGTTCATGTAGCTGTTAATGAATTTGGCATACTGTCACAACCACATGCAGTTCAACTTTCTTCACACATGTGGAGACTGAATGCCCAAATAATAAATCCAGTGGAACAGAAATGTCTCAGCTTGAACACTTCCAGCTTCTACAATTAGGACTGTTAAGATGCACATGTTTTTTCTTATAAAGCTTAGAAATTTTTGTGAAAAGTGAAATTAAAAAAAAAAGTGATCTCTGAAAAGGGGGCTTAGTCTGTTATGATTAATAAGATGAGAATGTCTTGTTTTGTTACAATTGAACAAGAGAAAGCTTTTCACCCATGCACACATGTGCATGTTTGGGGGTGTATATGTATATAGATATGTATATATATATATATATATATATATATATATATATATATATATATATATATATATATATATATATATGTGTGTGTGTGTGTGTGTGTGTATATATATATATATATATATATATATATATATATATATATAGGCATAGATATAGGTAAAGATGTAGATATGTTCTTTCAGCTATTTAGTGAAAGAGAACACTGGCATCTCAGGTTTATTCTAGAATCATACTAGAGTTATAAACATGAGGGACTTTCAGAACAAAACCAGACACATTTTTGTTGTATTCTCCTTTTTTAGCTTTTGTGGTAACCTAAGCTGAAAATACCTACCCGAAAAATGAAGGTCTGTATTTATGGTGGTATGCTTCTGGATTCCTGCTTAACCATCTTTAGTAAGTACTGCATACATTTCAATCTGCAGACACTGAAAACAGATATAATGGTTGTGATGATAGCAGGTACTGCCAGCCATGCCAAGAGAAGTAGGGCAGTGGATGTATGACTTTTTCCAGCACAGCTAGCTGGAATTTTGTAAATAATTATATGTTGTTTGTATATCAAACTGATTTGTACAGATGCTTGTGCTGCAAATGTATTTGTGAGGTTTGCTTGTCTTAAAATGTGTCAGCGGTGCACCCTGCTGGAATGAAAAGAAATGTACATGTATTACTGTAATGGAATTAAATGTATATGTATTAATAGAGGATATTGGGACAGAAGAAGTTAACCAGCTAGCTTACTTTAAGAAGAGTTAAAATGGCACCCCACAGTGCTGAATAGGACTGGAGATGGTGGGTCTGGAAGTAGCCTTTGTTCATTAGTTCAGTAAAAAAGAGGGGATGCCCCAGGCAGTGCCGTAAACACTTAGATGTGCATTGTAGCTGTCTATGCTAAATTCTTGTCTCAGCTTCAAAAGGGGTTACTGTGAGAACCTAGAGTCAGGTAAACAATGCTTAGATGTGTATTGTAGCCATCTGTGCTAAATTCCTGTCTCATCTTCATATGGGGATATTGTGCAAACCTAGAGTCAGGTGATCAGATGAGGTAATTCTGCAAGCCATCTTAGATATTATATTTTACAGGGAGTAATATCTGAGTATTGAGTATTCTGTTTTGGGGAACCGGACTAGAAAGACTGCTCACATATTTCATTGTGCCTTCCTTTATCAAGTACGTTATTAGGGAATAGTAATTCTCCTAGACTCATTCAGGAATATAGTAAAGCTTAGTTTAGAGATTGTTTTTCTTTATTTGTATGAGTCTGTCCATCAATGTTATTTTCAATATTCCCTGTGATTTGTGTGTTGTGTGATTTGTGATTTGTGTGATGTGTCCTTCCTTCTTTACCTCTTCTATTGCTGAACTAACCAAAACCTTCCCCAACAACCTCCCCCCCCCCCTTCCCAAGTCTCCACATCCTCTCCTCCCTCTTCCCATATCTTTAAACTCAAACCCGTAACCACCCACTTTATAAAAAACTTCTCTCAAAACTCAAACCTTGCACCAATGCCCCTGACAACATCCCCTCCTCCTTCTTAAAAATAGCCTCTGACAGTATTGCTCTCCCTATTAGCATCCTGATAAATAGATCTCTTCCCAAGTCTTATGTACCCAAACTATGGTGCTCTGCTTTTATTCTCCCACTCCACAAAGGTGGCAAGAATTGTAATTTCTCTAACTTCCGCCCCATAGCCATCCTCTCTCCTATCTCAAAAATTCTTGAAAAATGCATCCACCTGCAGCTCATGCCATTCCTAACAGAACACCAGCTACTCTCTCCCACCCAACTCGGTTTCCGCCCTGGGCATAATACTAACACAGCCCTTCTCTCCTTCTTACACTTTGTCAGTTCAGCTCGAGACTCTGGTAACTTAGTTTCATCTGTTTTCTTAGATCTATCTAAAGCTTTTGATACCATCTCCCACTCCCATCTACTAAACCATCTATCTAACCTCAACATCTCCCCAAAAACTCTATCCTGGTTTTCTAGCTATCTTTCTGACAGGTCCCAAGCCATGAAATGGGGCCAACCCTCCTCCAGCTTCCTTCCTACCCCCACAGGAGTTCCCCAAGGCTCTATACTTGGCCCTCTTCTATTTAACATCTTCATAAATGATTTCCACAAAGCTATTCCCAATACCAAAATTGTCCAATACGCAGACGACTCTACTTTGATCTGCTCTGCTTCCAGCTTTAAAGAACTCCAAACTCTAAATCAGAGCGCCTTCACAACCACGGAAAAATGGATGCACGAAAATCACCTCTCACTTAACGCTAACAAAACTAAGATTCTTATTTTCACCCACTCAAAATCCACCACCACCGAAAAAATTTAATTTCAAATTTCTTGCCTTAAGAACTCCAACATTAACACCGTTCCCTTAGCTAAACTCCTAGGGGTCACAATCGATGAACACTTAAAATTCAATACCCATATCCAACTTCACATCAAAAAAACCCATATAAAACTTGGCCTGCTACACAGAAATAATCAATTCCTCTCCCCCTCTACTCGGCATACCTTAGCCACTACATATCTCCTCCCATCTCTTCTATATTGTGCCCCATCTGCTTACAAATCTATCTTCTACCCTAACCTCCAAACTGGAAGTATGCTACAATAAAATTTCAAAATTTGCCCCAAGGGAAATTCCCTCTCTCATCACTGCACATCACTACAAACTCTAAATTGGCTTGAACTCCCCAATCAACTAGACTATCTCCAAATTGTCTCAGCCCACAAATTAATCTTTCAACCCACTCTCTGCCCCACACTATCCAATATTCTCCAACCTTACACCCCCCCAGACCCCTTAGATCTTCTAACAAAAACCTTATTTCCATCCACAAACCCAAATGCCCAGCCGGTCAGCTTTTACTCTCCTTTTCCCTTGCTAAAAAATGGAATGCCCTTCCCTCTGTCCTGAGGAACTGTGAGAACCTACACTCCTTCAAAACTCAACTCCTCTCCTACCTGCATACTCACTGAAAATGTAACCGCACACTTCACTCTATACCCCTCAAGCTCCCCTCTTCCTTCTCTTCTGGCTAACCTTCATTACCTCCATATTTCTCTCTCAGTCACACATTGCTAAGGTAACTAACAACTACTCCCAACCCTATGCAATTTTCCTATCATCCTCCTAGACTCTTTCCTTAACTTCAAATGTTACTGAATTGAAGGACTACCAACTTGAATGCTTACTACCCACGATTTAAAAAATTCAACCTTTTGTATGCAAATCATTTTTATCTTTGAATTCTATATATACTTCTAAAAATGTGATCTAAAGATGTAGGTTGTCACAATGTTCTTTTGTATGTAAATCATTTTTATCTTTGAATTTTATTTGTACTTCTAAAAAAAATTTTTTATCATTATGTCTTGTAACATTGTATTGTGGAGCTTTTCTCCCCGGGCCTCCACTAAAAATGGGCTTTTGGCCCAGTGGACCTCCCCGGTCACCAAACTGGAATAAATAAATAAAAAATTGAACTCCATGGTTTATTGTAAATATATATTTAGTTTTTTATTGTTCTTTTATATTAAATATATTTAAACTTTCATTGTGGCTGGTCTTTTTTAGAAAATATTTAAGCTTTGAGAGCATTTGCACATATTTATTTGGTGATGACTCTGGCCACTCGTAAAAGCCTTGCAGTTTGGTTAACATTACTGACTGTATTAATATTAACTTTACTCAGCATAGTTGGATTCCCTTTTAAGAGCATTATAGTAGCTGACTGGTGGCAATTAATGTACTTATAGTCTGTACAAAGTTGTTAGAGTGGGTAATCTGTGCCATCCTTTCCCAGGTGTGTGTGTGTGTGTGTGTGTGTGTGTGTGTGTGTGTGTGTGTGTGTGTGTGCGTGTGTGCGTGTGTGTGTGTGTGTGTGTGTGTGTGTGTGTGTGTGTGTGTGTGTGTGTCTGAAAATTAAATCTCAAAGAGTGTGTTTGTCAGCTACTTGGGGCAGGTACAAAATAGCACTGGTTTAACTGTGCTAGTGGGGAGCCTTACTGGGGACCTGGGAAGAGGCAGATAAAGAGACCCAGACCCCAGGCTGAGTGTGTGCCCTGTATGCTTTTAAGAGAAATTGTGCTGCATCTGGAAATACTGGGTGTATTCATTTGTATTCCAAGTGCACATCCCACTCCAGTGACAGTGCTGAGGATTCAGACTCCTTGATTACTTCCCCAGTGTGGGGGCTTCACAGTGGTCACTAAAATGTAGGTACAAATCCAAAAAAATGGACATCTTATTAAGATAAAATATGAATAACAAAAGAACACAAAGGTCTTCTTACTCCCAAGTAAGAATGTGGGATACTACTCAGAAACACATTTTAAAAGGTAGAGTGATGAAACAGATGGAAAAGTAGAAGTACATTATTAAAGAGACTTCTGAAAAGGGGGGATATAAGATGCATGTCCTGTTTCTTTTAATTATTGGAGTGAGTAGTATGTTTATCATGTAGTGTGGTTTTCTCACTATTAGTCTCTGTATTAGATGAGGGGATTCAGAAAATTGAGTGAAGAGTTAAATCAAGCCTGAAAATAAGGACCTATCCACAAAACAGGCCCATCATGTATGAGGATAAAGCAGGTTTGAGAATAGGAGTGTTACTCCAAAATAGGGACAGTTGAGAGGCCTTCTGGACTGGCGGTGGCTAGGGCGCATTTTTTATGTTGGAGAGAAATGAGTTAGCAAATATGTATCCAGTAGATGATATAAGACTTTTTAAATATTTTTTCAATTTTCACTCATACTTTTTTACCAAATGAGTGCCCTAATCTAACCGCTCAGCTTGCCGTTAGTATTTTTTAATGAAATGGCATTTTATTTGGCAGGTCTACAGAGTGACTGAAATCTTTCCTTCATTTTAGAGATGATGAATTCATTCTGGTATGAAGTAGAAGCAGTGCGTAAATACCACTTATTCCTTTCTAACAGAGTCTACTAAATGAATTAGAAGTGCCCTCTGTGGTCAGTGCTGCTACTGTGTGCTCAAGTGGTGGTTCAATCCTCACATAAATGATTCCAGGCAATGAGGCTTACCTTATAGCAAAAGGCTACCGCAACTCTCCCATCCTCCTTCTCAGTTCTATGTATATTATTGCCATCTTAGAGGATATGTTTTTCTCACATGCAAACCATTAAAGTAACCTTTAAATGTGTGTTGAAACCCTTTGCTTAGAATACCCCACTGGAGACCTGAATATATGGGAACTCTCAGAAAACTGTGGAATAAAGTCCCCCTCTCATTAAACTCAGAGGACTTTAACTTATTCATCAAACTTATGAAAATATAAACCCATACTGTGGAAACTGTGACTTCTGCAGTACTTGATATAACAGTTATAAAACAAAATCTGTTTTTTTGTTTGTTTTTAGTATGACATTAGAAGTTAACTGAATAAAGGACACTTTTAAAGTCTTCAAGGAAGACTTTATTTAATAATACATACCCATTTAAATGATAATAGCACCTTAGGGACAGCACTGGACAATGTGAGTACATTGCTTCTGAAGCTATGGTAAATGAATGACTAGAGTCTGTATCAATTAATATAATCAGTAATCTGCATGAACACTAACTTCTGAAATGGTTTATCTAGAGGCATTAAATCAGGAATGAATTTAATGTCAGTTATTTATGAGGAATTGATTAATAAAAAAATAAATAATAAGACTGCATGCTTCAAAGAAGCAGCAAGTCTCTCTTTAATATATGGCAAGTTTATTATTTGAAAATCTGTTCAGTAATACATTTGGCAGCCATTTTAGTCATGTACAGTGTATCCCATTTTTGATTTCATGACGGGAATGGACCCCATTCCTAAGTCAGAGTACAATTAAAGTTCATGAAATTAGTATTATTTCACTCTTTGATGTTAATCAAAAGTGCTCTTCGCAGTACCCGCAATGTGCCCCGCAATGGCTCCTTCTGCAGTTCATACGGTGTTACATGAATTGGCAACATATCTAAATATGATTGTAATTTTTTTTTTTATAAGACCAGTTGCTCCTACTATGATTGGAACTGTCTGGGTATCTTTCTTCCACATGGCTCTCGTTTCTGCCTGCTGATCAAGGTATTTTTTGACTTTGTGTCTCTCTGTACACAAGACACTATAGTCACTAGGTGTGGCAATTTCAATGATTAATAATACTTTTGTCTTCTTTTCTTGGATCACTATGTCCTGTTTTCTAGCATCTGTAAGGATAGCCTTGTTACCTTTTAAGTTAAGCATGAGCTTCTTTATAGCAAACACATAAACTATATCTAACAAAGTATGTCTAGCATTCTGTGCTATTAAATACCTTGTCTTCCTTGGTCTCCTAACTGCCTATAAAGCAAATGGCTCTACAACTATCAAACCAAAGACTTTAATATCCATCAATAAATAGATAACACATTCTTTATGGAGAGATTTATTACTCAATACTTCCCCATCTCTGATTTTTTTTCATTGCATATAAAACAGAGATACTCTCACATCCCTAAAGCAAACACAACTGGAGTGGCAGCCATATATTCTTCCCTGGCCTGGCTTGTTTTGCCTCACTTGAGGCAAGAGGTTCCCTATGGAAAGAGAAGTATGAATGTAGATTATGACTCATGGAATGACTCTGCCTTGTAAACTGGTTGGCTTTATGAATCTATTAATTTATTTTATTAATTTACACTTTGTTGACCACTTTAGACCAATGGCCCCTTCTCAAGGGAGACCCAAGATGGTATTCATACTGACTTGAAGAACCTTCCCAGGCATCAGTGAACTTCCCCTACTTGTTAGCATGCTCATGGTCCATATGTCAGATGAGCAGGACCATTCGTACAGAGGTGGCTAGGAGAATGAAGCAAAATGGAGGAGATTGAATTCAGAGTAGAGGCAAATGCCAGTTCATGAAAGTGTGTGGAAAAGTAATCAGCAGGCATCATGCTTGGTTTGGAAGAGTCGTTTCAAGTAGATTTGTTTGGCTCCCTGAAAGTGGAGGAGCAACAAGAAGAAATTGTAGTTACAATAGTTACAGCCCTCCAGTTAGGAGGGTTGCTGGATGATGTATTTGCAGATGAGAAGAAACTGGAGAACAGAAATGATGTGTCTTGGGTAGAAGTGATGGAGCAGATTTGAGAGGAGGAGATGGACATTGAAAATATTTTTTTTTGTGGATGTAGTAAAAAAAGAAAAGAAGGTGAAAAAAGGGAAAGTAAGAAAACAGATGTTGGAGAAGCAGAAAATTTTGATGCATATACATGGTAAGGAAGAAAAATCTTTGAACAGGTATGAGTTATGGGACACAGTTATTGTAGCTCTGGGTACAAAAGCTCAAGAGCTAAAAGCATATATTTTGATTAAGAATGAGACTTATTGTGACATTTTTTGAAATGGCTTTGGGGCTAGAGGCTTTTCTGGGAAGGTTTAGAAAAGAAAACAGAAGTGTATCCCTTCAATAAATATATTGTTAAGAGTTTTAAAGAAAACAGAAGTGTATCCCTTCAATAAATATATTGTTAAGATTTTTTTATCGTGAGACTCAAAAAAAAAAAGTGAACATACAATTTCATACAAAGACTGATAAAGAGACTGGTAAGAATTTTTGTTCAGGAGTAAAAAGTATTGTAAAAGTATTTCACAACAGGGGTTTATGGGCTGGGGCTTGAAACTGCAATGCCATTTTGAAAATAGAAAATGATAAAATTATTCATATTCCTGGCATGATAAATGCACAATGGAATAGAGCTGCTGTTTGACATTGGGGCAACCAAAAATGCCTTTTTTTGGAAAAGAAAATCAGTTTGTTGGTAACTGTGACAAAAAGAAATGTATATATGTGGGGATTATGATAGAAAATGTGATAGTAATAAATATGAACAAGCAGAATATTTAAAAGAAGAGGGTGAAAAGGAACAAAATATTGGAATAAAACAATAAAGAAAATAGAGAATAAGAGTTACAAGAAAATAACCAGAGTGAATATGTAACAATGGTTTCTGAGGAAATACACAACGTAGAAACAACAAAGAGTGAAATAAAGTTGTATCTGATGTTACTGAATATAGAGATATTGACTGGAAAGCAATTAAGAAAAATAACCCTATTGGGAAAAGGGTGAAGGATAGGAAAAGGAGGATACAGCATCTGGGTATAAAAGTAAAAAAAAAGAAAATGGGTAAGTTTATAAATAATTACATTTAGATTAAGAAAAAGAGAAGCAAATAATCTTAGGATATTGTCAATTAATGTGAGTAGTATTAAAAGTGTGATTAGAAGAATATTTGCTCCAGAATGGTGTAATAAATGTGAAGTAGATGTTATAATATTAGAACGTGTTAAAAACCTAACAAAAGATACATACATACATACATACAAATGTTTCAAGCACGGGCATTAAAGCCCTTCTAGCTTGCCAATATGCCAAAACACTTGTTCCCATAATAAATGTCCAGGCTGTTCTTAAAAATATCTAAACTAGTACTTGCTTTAATGTAATTTGGTAGTCTGTTCCATGCATCAGCTACTCTGTCAGAGAACCAATTAATAAACTTCTCATTCCTATAGAATCTTCTTTTTATCTGATGATTCTCTAGTACTTTTTGATAACCCCAAACATTCCCAGAGGTAGTTGTCCCTAAATGCCCTATATACCTGAATAAGATCTCCTCTTAAATATATGTAAGAGACACTGTACAAGTTCAGATATTTTAGTCTTTCATAATAACTTAGATTTTCACATCCATGGATGCCCTTAGTATATTTCCACTGTACTCTTTCCAGTTTATTCATGCTTGTTTTCCTATAGGGTTTCCATATTGTTATTCCATACTCAAGTTTGGGTCTAATGTAACTAACAAACAATGACTTCATTATGTTTGATTTCCTAGACTTTATAAATCTTTTTATACAACCTATAGTTCTATAACTATCATTAGCCAATTGGTTGATATGATTAGATAAACTCATAGCTGAATCTACCCATATACTTAGGTCCTTAAATGAGTATACAGTTTCAATCACTGTGTGCTGTATTAAATATTCACCTTTCAGTTTATGTCTCCCAAATCTCATATGCTTAGTTTTTGATGTATTTATCAACATATTATTCTCCTATGTTCAAATTGTGAATTTTGTCAAATTATTTTGCAGACATGCCTTATCTGTAACACTTGTAATCAGTTTACCCAATTTCAAGTCGTCAGCATATAGACTGTAGAACACCTCAGATGAAAATGTAAGGTCTGAAAGATACAATCTAAACAAGTAAGGGCCTAGTACAGAGCCCTGTGGGACACCTTGACTGTAACTAAGGATTTCACCTGTCCAGTTGGTGTGTGCAGGGATGTCGGGAATAATACGCACTGTACTGATTTCAGTACAACTTATTTATTAGAAGGGCTTTTTTTAATTTTTCACTTGTTTTTATTTTCTTTTTTACTGCACGCACAGAGCAGCGCCGCGGGGCAGCCTCACCACACATGTATTTCGCACATATCCGTCTGCCGGTTCAAATGGGATTTAAGCAGAGATTTAAGCATTTATGTTGGGATTTATTAAGCATTATGTTTGTGTGGAGGGCGTTGGTATTATGCGGTGGGTTTTAAGCATTTTTATGTTGGGATTTGGTTGGTTTGAGCGAGGAAGCATTAAAGGGAGAGGATGGTAGGATTATTGGTTGAAGCGGGATGTATTTAAGCATTATGTTGGTGTGGTTGGAGCATTAAGTTATGTATTGGTGAGGCGATATTATAGTAATTGTTAGGATTTAAGCATTATGTTGGTCGGCGGGGAGGATTTAAGCATTATGATTAGATGTATAAGTTTTGTTGTAAGCTAGGATGATATTCAGATTAAGAAGCGGGGAAGATTTAATTGGGTTGAAAGGTTATTTTTAGGATTTTATGTTGGTTTTGGTCGAGATTTAAGCATTGTGTTATAGAAAGTGTGGTGTGTGGTGTGTGGTGTGTGTGTGTGTGTGTGTGTGTGTGTGTGTGTGTGTGTGTGTGTGTGTGTGTGTGAGTGTGTGTGTGTGTGTGTGTGTGTGTGTGTGAAATGCTGTATGGTGATATGGTGGTGGGTGTAGGGTAGAGGGAGCTTGGACCTTAGTGGGCCTGTACCTTGTTCCGCAATGTATCTGACCAGATTTGCCTACCCACCATAAAGTCGTTTGATTGCCCTCATCTTTGATTTGATCATTTTCCCATATTCTATCTTTTTAAATATTGCAGTCTTTGGCTGCAATGCCTGCAGTGGTAGCAATGTAGCATTGATGCCTGTGGGTAGCCTTTTGCTTCTTTGGTTGTGGTCTCTGCCTTGCCTTCTTGGTGTGGGTATCTGTATCTGTGTCTGTGTTTGTGCATTATTTTTTTTGTTCCAATGATAGCCATTTAAGTTTCAGTCTTCCTCTCTTTCTAAAAGCAGGTGATTTGGCATAGTGGTATTGTTTGTTGACTATTTTGCACAGGGACCTTGGCAGTAAATAATGATGGTAACCAACACATTTTATTAGCAGCTTTCCAAGATTATACAAGCAATGTTTAATGTGTTCCTGTTTTTGCCCACTTTTTACTCCACACAATAAATTTGGCTTTCTTCTTTGCTTGATTATTGTTGAGATGTAGTGTAGTATTTGTAGGTTTTTTTACAAAGAGAGAGAGCTTGCAGGAATGTAGATTATGTAGTATGCTAGTTATCCCCGCTGAGTAGACATAGTATGTATAGTGTGTACTTGTGTTTACTTTGCTTTTAATGGTTGGGGTTGGTTCCACTCCCATAGGGGGTGAATGCTGCTGTGAAAGTTAAGACACTAACTATGAGCCTGAGCCTGTTATCAGTTCATTTTCCATTTCCTATTACTAGCTTATTTTTAATGTAATTTAGGCAATTTATTCCTCAGGGGCATCAGCATCTTTATTTTTTCGTGAAGCCATGAAATATAAAGGATATAAAGGTAGCAACTTAGAACTTAACCTAGTTATTTTTAAGATTTATTTTTTTATGACTTTTTTTACTACTTCAGAGTTAATATTGAGATTGTGCATATTATGGATGTTTGTAGAAGGACTGTTATGGAAATGAGTTATGTTGGTAATTGGAAATGTTGGTTTTTGGGCAGTTTTGTTTCATTGTGTTCAAAGCAATAGGAAGGTGCATCAAAAAGGTGTATGTAACATGTACATGTGTTATGCCTGCAAAGGGTTATTTGAAATTAATTTTTAATTAATTAAAATGTATTTTTCTTTGAATGTGGGTTTTTTGTTTTGATGTTGTTTTTGAGTTGTTTTTCAATGAAGTTTTTTTTTCAAGGGAGAAAGTTTTATGCTGAAGTTTGTTTAGCAGATGTCTTAAAATTTGTGCTGTAAAATGCAAAATAAAAATCATCAAATGAGTAGTAATCACATTAGTGTTTATGGTAAAATGGCACAAATGGTTTTAAATAAATGAATTGAAAATAACTAGCAAATGGCATTAAACCATGGCTGCGTGCAGGGGGCTCATGAGGGACAAACTTATTTTAATGAGGGAAGAGTGACGAACTGAGACGATTATGTTTTAACTATTATTTTTGACTTGATTTTTTTTCTTAGAATTTTTTTTTGTTTGCTTTTTTTGTTTTTTTTGTTCCAATGAATGTGGAGTTAAGTGGCAATATAATTACACTTAAGTCATAAATAATGACACACATAGAAAAAACTTTATAAAAAAGAAGAAAGTAAGCTAAAATAAGACCTGTTCATCAACTATCCACTTTTCCACAATTTTATATTTTAGTACTGTTTATATTTGGCCTTGTCCAGATTTGGCCTTGTCCAGGGTTAGAGCATTAACATTATGAGGTTGACATGCAACCTCAAATGTTTTGCTTTTAGGCTGAAGCTCCACAAATATCAACTTTTCCTGTCAAAATGTTAAAATTTCCCTCTGATAACTCCATCCTTTAGCAAACATGGAGAGTTGGAAACTGGTTTTATTTCAGAAAAGTTAGTGGTAGCAGGTGGTTAGTAATTTACTCAAGCTCAAACCTTACACCCCTGGGTGTGTGATACTTACCATGTCCTATGTGTAAGCCATGCAGCTATCCATCTTATCAACAGTACATCAATACCTAGTTGTACTAATTTATTGATCAGTGTTTTGTGCATGACCCTGTCAAATGCTGAAGTTAAATCTATATAAATCACATCACAGCACAATTTTTCATTCATAGCTGTTATTATATTGTTATAGAACATCATGTTACAGGTGGTAATAGATCAATTTTCAACATATGCATGCTGATATATGGTTTCAAGTCCTAACCTATCCAGTTCTGACAATAACTTATCCAGTATTACCTTCTCCATTATTTTTCCACAACATGAAAGTAGACTTAAGGGTCTATATGATTTTGGGTTTGTCCTACTCCCCTTTCCCTTAAAGACAGTTTTAATAAGTGCATGTCTCCAATCTTGAGGAACCTCACCATATTTATATTACCTAGTGAATAATAGATGTAATGGCAGTGTAAGTTCTTACTTAAGTGTTCTCAAATCATTGTTACTTATTCCATCTCCTCCCTGCACTTTGTTTGGATCCAGTTTGCACAGTTCTTTTTCAATATAATCTAATTTGATTCCAGTATCTGGGGTTACCTGGATGTCACAAGGACAACTTTCCACCCCTTTTGTGGAACCAAACTGTTTTGCATAAGATTTTGTAAATATATCTATAATCTGTTGTGTCTGAGAATAAATTTTAGAATCTGCACACAGTTTATCAATTTGTGTATCTTTACTCCTTCCACATCTTATGTATCTATAAAAAGGTTTCCTATTATGCTCAATATCTTTATATAAATTTTCTTTAAATTTGTCTTGATCTTGTCTAACACTATGCTTAATCTGTTTGTCCAGCTCGTTTATTTCAGTTTTCAAAGTTGTAGTTCGACCTCTCTTCCATTTCTTATATTTTTTGTCTCTCACCTTAATCAGGTATCTTGTTCTTAGGGAAATATACCCCCTGATGTTACGTGCCTAGATCCTGATGTTAAACATTTTTTTGACTTTTTGCACTCAAACAATTTCTCTTTCAAAACTTTCCACATTCCATCTGTAGTTTTTCCACTGAACACCTCACTCCAGTTAGTTTGATATAGCAACTTTTTTGCTACCCTATAATCTGTAATTAACCTTCTGTGCATTGGCTTAGATTTCAGTTTGACAGAATTATCCAGCAACAATTAACCTTTATGACCCCGTGATCACTGCACATCAATAGTGGTAAAACATGACATGAAGTAACAGTAATTTCTTTAGGAATACAAACAATATCTAGTATATTCCGTCTCCTAGTAGGTTTTTTTACAATCTGAAGCATTTGTTGTTCCTGAATATACTCTGTGAATAATTTCTTTACTAACGTTGTTGAATCAATATTGTTCCAGTTTGTTCCTTGTACATTTAAGTCCCCAGCTAATATTATTCTTCCCCCTGTGTTTCATGTAAGAAATGTATGAATTCCTCTAGGCATTCTGCACTTGACTTTGGTGGTCTGTACACTCCAACAATTGTTATATGTTCCAGGGTTGTCTTTATTGTCAGAGTTACACAGTCTATAGTATTGGTATTATCATTGAACATGTAATAATCACAAGTCTCATAGCTATCTTTAATGCCTATCATAACATCTTCACCTGATTTTTTTTGTTAGAATGTCTGTTACAGTAAAAACATTTATACCCTGACAGAACTGGTTTCCAGTCATTGTTCTTTAACCATGTTTCACAAACTATAACAACATCAATCTTGTGGGAACGTAGCAAATTTCCTAATAAAAACACGTTATTATTAATGTTCCTAGCATTAACAACCATCAGAGATGCATCAAATGTTGCTATCTGTGAACTGTTGCATTTATGACCTGGCAAAAATCCTGGCTAGTGTTTGTCAAATATTGCAAAATATCTGCTGCAAAAATTCTCTTCCCTGATCTAGACAAATGCACACCATCCTGTCTGAACTCGTGTGCCCAAAAGAAGGCTTGGATGCTCTACACATTCCATTTTTTAAAACAGGACATTTTTCCATGTAGGTGTCTATCCAAAAAATCTTTTCATTCACAGTGACCTGACTATCCTTTCTATAGGTGATTTATGAAAAATATGTCCTAACACCAGTACAAGCTATAATATCTAGGAGGGCTGTCAGTTCCCGACTAACAGTCAGAGAATCTTTGTTGGTGAAATCATTTGTACCAACATGCATAAAAACAGATCCATACTTCCTTACATTAAGGTGTTCGAAGGCTTGTTTCAGATCTTCTATTTTTGCTACTGGCAAGCATAACACTACTCGATGTTGGAAGATGGAAGATTACAGACAGAGAATTTATGGAGAGGGAGTATAATTTGAAATTTAGGGTAGTGGTGTTATATAATGGAGAAATTTCTATATTAGATTATGTTTTAGTAACATTGGGAAGACTAACAGTTATAGATTTTAGATGAGAAAAGAAAGTATATATTATCTTATGTAACCAAACTGGAGGTAAAGCTCTCTTCAACCAAAACTAAACTTGACAGTTATGAGGAGAAGGTAAATATTTGCACCACACCACACTCATCACATAGTCTCACTAAATCTACACAACTAAAATCCACACATAATAAAACAAAAACATTCACAGAGGCTCTCAATAATAATCTGTCTAAGCAACAGAGACCTCCAAAGCAGAAACGCAAGCAACCTCCATCCAACAACACAACCCAAATGACACATAGTCCACAGACTCAGTGTGCCACTCAACCACAGCCAATAAGGCAAAACAACGTACCCAACACACAAGTCATAGATGACTCTGTAGTCAGGCACACTGTGTCCCACTCACCAGGCTAAACAAGGAGAAGGTTACTCTCAGCTGCCTGTTGGGTGCCAGGATCCGCCACATAACTCACACACTCAGGTCACTCCACAAGTACAAATATGACTCAGTCATTGTCCATGTTGGTGTGAATGACCTGAGATGTACCTCCCTGGACTACATGAAAAGAGACATGGAAGAGCTCTCCGATCTTGTAGCCCAGGCAGGTATGACCCTAGCCCTGAGTAGCATTTTGCCATTGCCCAGAATTATACCGCAGTACAAGGAGAAAATGATTGACTTCAACAACTGGCTAAGCTTCTGGTGTCATTCTAAGGGGATGCGGTATCTGTCTGCTTGGGATGACATAGTTGAAAGACCACGATGCTTTGCCACAGATGGCCTGCATCTATCACCCCTGGGATTTTGGATACTGGCTAAGACTCTTGCTGCCCCATAGTACCTTTTTTAGGCAAGGTTCAAATGACAAATTCACCACAGTAGCAGGAATAGGCAAGCGAAAACTGAGGGTAATGCTACTCAATGCTAGAAGTCTAAATCTCAAAATGCACTTACTCAAGGCAATCCTTAAAATGGAAAACATTGATATCTGTGCAGTGACTGAGACCTGGTTCAAGGCTCCAGAGAGCACCCCTGCACTACCAGGCTATAACTCATACCACACTTTTCAGCCATGTAATCTGGACTGAAACACCAAAGGCGAAGGTGTGTCCATATTCATTAAGGATATCCACACCTTCAGTCTAGTTGCTCAGCATAATGCATCTGAGGTTATCCAAGTGCTACTAACGCTAGACAAAACTGCAATCCAAATTGTAGCTTGCTACAGATCCCCCACCATGCTCCAGGATTCCCACTCCTCTTTTCCTGATGTACTGGAAAATATTAGGGTTCAACAAAACACCCTAATAATGGGCGACTTCAACTACCCCACCATTAACTGGGAAAAGTACTTGTGTACCAACTCCTTAGCTCAACGCTTTCTGGAATTCATAAACTCCAATGCCCTGGATCAACTTATCCACACCCCCCACCAGGTGCAACAATATCCTAGACCTAGTCATTATCAACATGAGTGACCGGTGTTCCACACCTGAAGTCAGCTCCTCGTTGGTCCAATCCGACCATAAGCTAATCACCCTTGATACCCACATCCCGCCCCACTCCCCATTAAGGAAACCATGGTAAAAAATTTCTCCAAAGCCAACTTCATGCTTCTTAAGACAGAAGTGGTGAACTTCATGACACCCATGCAGATGGATAATACAGTTACAACTGCTGAATCCTACACAAATGCACTCTATAAGCACTTACACGAGTGCATGGATCGTGCTATCCCAAACAGAACCAAGACGCTATCCTCCAAAAACAGGAAGCCAATCTGGTGGTCCCCTACCATAAACAAACTGTACAACAGAAGGATGAAACTGTTAAAAAAGAGTAAAATCCCATGAGTGGAGGAGCTCCCTGGTCAGCCTCAGTAAGAAGCTGAGATCCCTTATAAGATCCTCCAAAGCTAGCTACGAAAACAAAATCACCACTAATTCTAAGGACAACCACAAAGCATTCTATAGCTATGTCAAGAATCTCGATGGCAACACCCAGATCTGCTCTGAGTTACAGCACAATGGCACAAAAATTACAGAACCAACTGATATTGCCAACATCCTGGCAGATAGGCTCAGTGCTAACTTTACCCCACCCTCACCCCCTAAAGGGCCCATATCTATACAGAAAGAATGCAGAGTCCCTGTAATCACAACTATGCAGGTAAAAGCTGCACTCTCTAAAGCCAAAAACATAGCAACCATGGGACCTGACAACATCCCAGGTTGTGTTCTACATGAACTACAGAACGAACTGGCACCCCACCTAAGTACCATGTTCAATCATAGCATCACCTCAGGCTATGTGCCCATTGAATGGTGCACAGCGATGGTTATCCCACTCCACAAAGGGGGAGCCACCACAGACCCCAGAAACTACCGCCACATTAGCCTAACGAGCCTGGTCTGCAAGGCTATGGAACGTATCATCATGGAACTTATAAACAATGACATTGGTAATCTCCAAACTGAGGACCCCACCCAGTTCGGGTTTGTAAAAGGTAGATCATGTCTCCTAAACCTGATAGACTTCTTTGAAGCAGTCACCAAAGCCATAGATGAGTGTAAGGTGGTTCACACAGCCTATCTAGATCTTGCCAAGGCTTTCGACACCATCCCCCACTCTGGAATTATAGATAAACTCACTAAACTAGGTATAATTCCCTATGTCACAAGATGGGTTTCCAACTGGCTCACTGACATAACCTACACTGTGAAAGTAGCAGACTCCAAATCCAACTTCAGACCAGTGACAAGTGGAGTACTACAGGGTTCAGTCCTGGGTCCTCTCCTGTTTGGTATCTACTTCTCTGAAGTACAGGCTAACAGAGAAAGTCTTTGGCTAATGAAGTTTGCAGATGACTGCAAACAAGGAGCCATAATCAAAACTCCTAAAGATGTGGACAACCTACAAAAGGGCCTCACTGAGACAGATGCCTGGTGTCAAAGCCATGGCCTCAAGCTCAATGCCAAAAAGTGCATTGTCATCCCTTTTGGTAAAAACTCTGTACCCATGAACTACCACATAGGCGGTAGTCTACTTAACACCGAAAGTTTGATAAGAGACCTTGGGACACAGGTAGACAGCAGTCTCTCCTTTGATAATCACATCACCACAGTAGTCAGGAAATCCTTCTACATGGCACACCTCATCACAAAAGGTTTCTCAGCCAGGAAAAAAGAGGTCATTGTTCCCCTCTACTCATCACTCATTAGACCCATTACAGAGTACAATGCCCCTTTTGGTATGTACCTCACAAGACATCTACAACAACTGGAAGGGCCACAGAAATACCTCACAAAGGATTACCGGCCTCAAACAGATGCCCTACACAGACCGTCTCAAAAAACTGCAGCTTTACTCCATCGCATATCGCCTACTCAGAGGTGATCTCTGCCTAAAACACAAAGCTATGTCAAACCCAGAGCTTTTAGATATGCTCCACTTAAAGAAATCCCAATCCCTACAAGCTACACGCTCTAGGGACCTAAACCTTGTCACCACAATAAACAGAACATGCTGGAGGGATAGATTCCTGTCCCAGAGACTTCCCATAATCTGGAACAAACTACCAATCTATATCAAACAAAGCTCCTCATTAGCACTCTTCAAGAAAAATCTTGAAGATTGGATGGGAGATAGGAAATTCACCCCAGGGATCACTTCTGTGGCTCTGCTCAACAGTGGCACAGGAAAATAATTTTCTTGGGTGGCGAAAGCCAGGGTACCTTTTGGCTAGGCTTATATAGGCCCTAGGGCCAATAGCCTAGTACCTACCTATGAACCTATGAACCTATAGGAGACCTTCAGACCCAGGTGGACAGTAGTCTCTCCTTTGATAGTCACATCACCACAGTAGTCAGGAAGTCCTTCTACGTAGCACACCTCATCATTAAAGGGTTCTCATCCAGGAAAAAAAGGTCATTGTTCCCCTCTACTCGACACTCATTCGATCCATTATAGAGTACAATGCCCCTTTTGGAATGTACCTCACAAGACATCTGAAGCAGCTGGAAAGGCCACAGAAGTACCTCACAAAGAGGATTACTGGCCTAAAACAAATGCCCTACACTGACCGCCTCAAAAAACTCCAGCTTTACTCCGTAGCATATCTCCTACTCCAAGGTGATCTCTGCCTAACATATAAAGCTATGTCAAACCCAGAGCTGTTGGACATGCTACGCCTAAAGAAATCCCAATCCCTCAGAGTTACACACTCTAAGGACCTACACCTTGTCACCACAATAAACAGGGCATGCTGGAGGGATAGATTCCTGTCCCAGAAACTTCCCATACTCTGGAACAGCCTACCCATCTATGTCAAGCAAAGTTCTTCATTAGCACTCTTCAAGAAAAATCTTGATGTGTGGATGGGAAATAGGAAATACACCCAGAGGATCACTTCTGTGTCTCTGCTCGACAGTGGCACAGGAAAATAACTTTCTTGGGTGGCATAAGCCAGGGAACCTTGTTGGCTAGGCTTACGTAGGCCCTTGGGCCAGTAGCCTAGGACCTACCTATGAACCTATGAATCTATATAGAATTATAGCAATATATGCACATGTATATTATAAAGAAAGAGAAAAGTTATTTAAATAGATATTTGATTATATAATAGTTAATATGGACATTAGAATGACAGGAGACTTTGACATTTGAGAAATAAAACAGAAAAGCTAGGGGTGATAAAAGAATAATGAAAGAGATTATGAGTTGTGGTAATTTAATGTTAGGGAATTTAAATACATAAACATATACGAGAGGAAATAGTAAATCAGAGCTTGACTATTTCTTGGTTTCTAAAAATACAAAGACCATGATAGAGGAAGCAGTGCAGACAGGATTTTCATATCATATGGCTATATGGATCGAAACTGAGGAAAATAAAGAGCATATTAAAACTGGAAAGGGAATTAAAAGAATTAATGAGATTAACTGGAATGAAAAGGTAAGGGGAACACACTCCAATCATGGAAAGAAAATGTATCTATGAGAGATTATTATACTTACTGGACAGAATGGTGGTTGAAATTTAAAGAAAAATATAAATCAAATTATTTACAATGGGAACATGTATTAAGACAAAAAGAAAAACAGGAATATAAGAAATTTCAAATTAAAACATTAGAAAATTTGGATAGATATGAAAATGTATGTTATATGAAAGAGGAAGAGATAAATAAAAGGAATCAAAAGAAAATAAAGGGATTATTGTGTAAGCAAAGATATTTTTGCAAGGTAAAAAAAGAAATGGTTTCTCCTTATTTGAATAAAACGTTTAAAAAAGAAAGTGATATAATGAGGGAGATGACAGATGAGAAAGAGGTGGTGGTTAAGTGAAGAAATAACATGGAAATTGTAGTGAAGTTCATTAAGAACACTGTCAGTAAACAAGAGTTAAATGTTAAATATTTATATTGTGTCAATGTTTTGCTGTCTTGTAATTTTACTTTATCCTCTTTACTATGTTTTATGCTATTCACTATGTTTTTACTTCCTTGTTTGTAATGCCTGCCCCCCAGATTCAGCAGGCAGCAGTGCAGGATATTCCTGCATGGCAGGAACCATTCCTGTTCAACACAGCAGTGTGCCATGCATATGGATGAAGGCACACTACCGTGCTGTAAAATGAACACGGTTCCATGTATGAGCACAGGGGGTGTATCTCTCACAATACACACGCCCCCTGGACTCCAGAATTGCCGTTTGGCAATTTAAAATGAGCGAGAATGCTCATAACACCCCCAACCTGTTAGAGTAAGAAATCTGGACAAAGCCATAAGGCACAATTGTCTCAAAACCTCCAGCTTTACTCCGTCGCATATTGCCTACTCAGAGGCCATCTCTGCCTAACATACAAAGCTATGAGAAACCCACAGCTGTTGGGCATGCTCCACTTAAAAGAAATCCCAATCCCCCCAAGCTACATGCTCTAGGGACCTAAACCTTGTCACCAAAATAAACTGAACATGCTGGAGGGATGGATTCTTGTCCCAGAGACTTCCCATACTCTGGGAACAAGCTACCCATCTATATCAAACAAAGCTCCTCATTAGCACTGTTCAAGAACAATCTTGATGACTGGATGGGAGATAGGAAACTCACCCCAGGGATCACTTCTGTGGCTCTGCTCGACAGGGGCACAGAAAAATAATTTTCTTGGGTGGTGAAAGCCAGGGTACCTTTTTGACTAGGCTTATATAGGCCCTAGGGCCAATAGCCTATGGACCTATGAACCTACCAAGCCAAAAGCTGATAGAATAACAGATTTAGCATAAGCACATACTGCACTCCTTCCAACTCACCATGGTAAGGAATGTGGACAAAGCCATAAGGGACAATCGTCCCACAAAGCAGAAAGTTGATGGAATAACAGGTTCAGCATTAGCATGGATATTCTGAAGGGTACAAATAAAAAAAAAGACAACAAATACATTTTTTTATATATGCAATAAAGTTTAAGCATAGCTGCATGGATGTGCCCAATGCTTAGCTATGATTAGCTCAGCTGAAACAGCACGATAAGTTCAAAAGCAATAGACATCCCATGTAAGCATAAGTGCAATAGGGTAGCAGTTAGAGCGTATACCTTGCAGGTAGTCATTCATGATTCAAGCCTCACCAAAGCCTTTTCCATTTTGTATGTGTAAACATTAAAATTTTAAATGTTTCCATATTTATGTAAGAAGTAACTGATTTTTCTCAACCAGAGTAGTGTATTAGGCCAGATATGAGGTGTCAGTGTAATAAAGTAAGGAAACTCCCATATAAACACAAGTGCTCTATACAGTATAGTCACACAAGAATAAATTCACAGCACATTGGGGGATGTCAGGGAAGGTAAATACTCTATATTATGTAATGAATGATGAATCAATTCCCATACAGGTGGTAGACCAATATAATAAAACATAATCAATGCTAAGCATTGCACAGCTATGTGTAAGCATTGCATACATATGAATACTAAGCAATGGATAGCCCAGCTAAGTGGATTTGCCCATTGGTAAGCAATACTGAACCTGCCCCTTTAAGCACTGCCAAACTTAGCTAAGCAGGTTGGCCTAGCTTAGCTTAGCTCAGCATTTTCAAAACCATCCAATCATGGCAGGAACTGAAGAAGGCATATTGCCGAAAGCGCTTGCCCTGGTTCTGAGGGTTTAAGTTGATTTTATCCATTTAAGTCTTACATTTATTTCACCGTGGTGGAACGTTCCTTGTTCTAGCTGCTTCAGTCATGGAAAAGGGCGGGAAATTGGCCATATTTAAACCCTGCAGGTGGGAATACAGCTCATAACTGGTTGTAGCTCTCCACTGTAGGCAGTATGACAGGTGTTAGAGAGGGCATGCACTTCCGGGTGCAGAGCTGGGGCATACAGGAGTCCAAGGTCATGGTAGGACTCCTGGTAAAAAAAACATAACATGAGACTGCTGCAGGACCAGTAACAGAGCTCCCAATATAAAGCAGAAGCCTGGGAAAGTCTCACTCGTGATCCCACCAGTGCCACTGGTATCCCTCGGACTGGTGAGCAGGTCCAGCACCACTATGCCGACTTGAAACAGAGGAAGAGGGAGCTCTTGGAACAGTGGGTCCAAGAAGCAAGAGACAGGCGAGATGTCCCAGCAGTGTGTAAGTATTCATAGCAATAATTGTTCACCAAAGTCCAGCCTGTGTATGTGATGGATTGGTATGCATAAATGTTTCTCTATTTTCATTACAGGTGCAGCTGAGTGGGCTGTGAACCAGGAAGCCCAAGCCAGCAGGTTGCAAAGATGTGTTGCGAGGCTGGTGAGTAACAATTCTGCTTGTAGTAGTCATACCAAATAAATATAAATATAAAGGAGTAAAATGTCACCTGACACTATAAAAAATGTGTTTGGTTTGTTCTGAATAAACCAGACAATATGGCAGTAATAGTCCCATATAGGTCATATTTAAATAAAAGTGTAACTGCCTGGCAATAAAGTTCTTAATCCTGGACTGGTTGTGTTTACTCTGGTATTGTATGGCCTCATATGTTGCATTCACCAAGATCTGGTAAGTGAATAGTTCTGTTGTGTTAACTGTTTCTCACACTGTGCTACATAAAAAAATTGTCTAGGAATGCCTGTATAAGAATGTTGTAATTACAAGGTCAGACTGTACAATCAAGAGAGACTTAGACAGAAAACACTGAAAGAAAAAAAAACAGCAGTTTCTAAATAGCTCACTCTGATGAAAAACAAATTGTTGTACTGGTAGCAAACACAGCTATGGTTCGAATCCTGGGAGTGGTCGTAAGTTGTATGCATACTCATACCTCTCAACTGTGCAGAATGTCCAAATTTTTGGCCTGTTCCTCTATTTTCTTGGCAAATCACTGGGATGATCTTAGGATTGTTGTCACTAAATAATGACATACATTTGAGTTTCAGACTTCAGATCCTTCAGAAAATGTATATTAAAACAAATCCTGTTATTCTAGCAACTTTATAAAAGTTTATAAGAGCAATATTTAAAATATGTCCCTATTTGTAACCCCAGTTTGTCAAGCTTTGTACAGATTTTTGCATTAAGAGGTTGAAAGGTATGTACAGAGTTATAAGTAGGAATCTGGGAATATGTGTAGAAACAGTCAGGTAGTGTTAACAAACATTCCCTGCACAGGTCTACCAGGTAAGAGAAGTAGAATGTAGCTATAAGACAGTTGAAGTATACACTGTGTGCAAACATACCACTGGCCAAACCAAGGCCATAGAGTAATGTAATAATACCTGTACAGTAATGATTAGAGCAATGATCATTAAAGTTGTGAGTACTGCAAGGATATACATATTGTTAATTGACATCCCCCCTACCATATCTGCAACAATAATCTAAACACACAAATCAATGGGTATGTTTTATACCAAACCTACTGTTGGGACATATGTCCTATTGTTCAACAAATATTGAAATGTGTTTTATTAATGTTCCATGTTGAAATACTACAATTGGTGGCCTGTTGCTATCAATGTAACCTGCATGCCATTGTAATGGCCACTGTGGTTCCATATATGCATGTGTTCTGTTTGCTATGCAACTGTTCCAAATCTGTTATTATGGGTTAATGGGAATATCTATGCATGCTGTTATAACTAATCTTGGATTGTGTTGACTAATACTAACCCACATATGTTCTAAAACTAACACCATAGCATGTTGGAGAAGGCCGGTCCCAGCGGACCCACTTCTCCCACTTCATCTGACCATGGCACCAGGCCACAGCATGTCTGGTACCCACCCCAGGACCTCCTCATCCGCTGGTCCTACACCACCTTTGGGTGGAACTGCCTCAAGGGATGGGGCTCATCCCCCCTAGGAGTGGGTGTGCACAGGATACTGTCTCTCAAAGCCAGCTCTGGGGTTTAGTTAGTAGCAAAAGGAGTTTGGAGATCTGCTACGCCAGCTTGAGGGCTGCATGGTGCAATTAGAGGGTCAGCATGCACCTCCCACTCAGCCCCCAGCACAGCCACCTTCGGGACCGTGAAGGTGCCGTGGTGGCTGCCCATGGGTGGGGACCTCAGTCCCACTGTTTCCATTTGGGGGCTCTTGGGCTTCCGATTTCCAAACACCCCTCCCCGTCCAAAGTGTTTACCCCACACATGTCATATACTGCCCCCTGTATGCTGTGTTATCTGTTTTGTCTGTCTTCCTACCCAACCTACCTCCCCAAATATACCTACTATCCTTCCCCAACATCCCACTCTCACCTTAAAAAAAGGGCAATCTGTTCCCCCAAAAAATGTTGTCCTATACATAGCAGTCCATTTCACACGTGTCCACTGGACACATGTAATCTGGTCTAATTGGCTTCACAACACATTATCGTTGTCCTCACCCCTCTCTCAGGGGTTTGAGTGTCCAAATATACCTCCAAATTCAGTATATATGCACAGCTGTTGCTGTACAAGAAACGGACAGCTATGGACCTTCCCTACACCCATCCTGCACATTCCTAGCTACTTTCCTTATTGTCTTTCCCTCTGCATGCCCCCTTTTTATCACTTTCCTATCACACTTTCTTTCTTTTCTTTTAAAGAAATTAGCACAAAGTAAGTGGGACTAAACACTTTTAAGCAGTAGTAAGTGGGATTAAGCCTGTTTGCCCTGCACTAAGCAATGCCTACACAGATTAAGCACTTTCAGGCTAATTGTCTGTTAGCATATTTAACCGGAAGTTAGCATTGCTTACCACCACGCAAACCCACTTACAACTGCTTAAAAGTGCCTTAATCACTCTGTATCCAACAGCCCTTGTTCTGCCCAGCAACAAAAAATCAGCCCTTGCAAGTCTCAAACTCAGGACACATAGCCACAACAATTTACCACTAAACCATCTGAGCTGTAGATATGCTTGATGTTTTCTCAAACATATCATGCAGCACAGTCATTCAACAGTAGGGAAAAAAATATATATATATATATTTATATATATATTTATATATATACTATATATATAGTGCATTCAGACATCAGATCCATACTCTGAACCTCTCACTGCAAAACATCTGACCAAAGGCACTGTAAATGGAGGTGAAGGGGCCCAAAATAGGAACCTCTTGTAATTAACTTAACTTGTAATTAATGTAACTGGCTCTGCTCCTGCACCAAGCCAGGCTAATACCACATAATCCCACATCAAATTTCATCTCCTAAATGTTATAGTCTCCATGTATACCCCACTCCCACTTGTTAACACCACCTATCCACTACCTACAATTTTTTTTTGTAAGGGTATACATATGCACACGTATTAAAGTATACTCAAATGATCAACTAAAGATGGAGCCCTGCTCACAAAAAAAAAAAAAAAAAAATATATATATATATATATATATATATGTGTGTGTGACTTTACTATATTTTAATAACTTTCTTCTTTGTATATTGTAATTTCTTTATTGTCTCTAGATATTTCTGTTAAATTCTATGTAAAACCAACACTGTACCTGTCAATGTTGTTCTTGTTTTATTGGAGCTTTTCTCCCCGGGCCTCCTCTGAAAATGGGCTCACACCCAGATGGATTATCCTGGTCAACAAATGTAAAATAAATAAATAAAAATAAATTATTGCCATTATTCCTTCCTCCACAGCTTAACTGTTCTGCCTTGCAACAAAATAACCAGCCCTTGCAAGTCTTGAACCCAGGACCATACACAACATAGTCACAGCAAGTTACCACTACACCATCTGAGCTGTAAGACATTGGGATGATTTCTCTAACATATCATGCAGAACAGTCAGTCTCCCATAGGGAATGTACAGTGTGGAAACATTAAACATTCTAATGATACATACATACACACACACACACACACACACACACACACATATATATATATATATATATATATATATATATATATATATATATATATGCGATGAGTCTATTTGAGGATGGTCGACAGTATTTGATCGATTTGATGGTCAACAATCAACAATTTTGTTTGCCAGACCATTATTTGCCCCCTTCCCCATTCTGGAGTTGATATATATAGTTAGGGGGTGTGGGAGGTGTGTGGGGCCCCCCCCCCACAAAACTGCTTGTCCCAAATATATATATATATATATATATCTATACATACATACCTACATATATAAATATATAAATACTTATAGATATATATAAAGAGAATATATATAGAGGGTGCACAGAATATCAAACATCCATTATTCCTTTCAGTATCCATCTTTTCAAACAGCCAGTGGCTGATTCTTTCCTACAAATGAGAATAATTGCATGAAACATATAGCCATACACAATGCAAAAGGCATGACACCACATAGTTTGCATACATATAAATGTTTATTTGTGTACTATTTCAGTTGTGTATGGCATTTCTTATAGCATTTAGGTGTTTGACATAAATAATAACTGATTAATGCAACTCTCTCAAGAAAACATATGATGCAGTAATTTGCAAAACATAACATACTTTGATGTCTAGGCTAAAGCCTTCAAGTAGTATAACAGTAAAAAACACACTTGCCTTGAAGACAAGAATCAGTCAACACTTAATTACAAATGAAGTTCAATAGCCTCCAAGTACACTCTGTAGTCAACCCCCTGGAGGAAAAGTATCAATTGTCACAGTGTAAATGCATCCATTACACAATACTTAACTTAAAATGTCACTGTCACACTGACAAACAGAACTGTGTGCAAGACATTAAGCTCTATCCCACCACTGTTCCCATGGTGAAATGTCTGAAAATGTACAGCCATATACCTTTATGTTTCTTATTACTGAGATTCCTCACATATTCTAACAGGCTAGGTTAAAAAACATTTAATACCCCTCCCCCATAAAATGTCTTACAAGGGCATATAACAGTGTTCTCTATACACTGACCTCCAGACTGTACAGGGTCACACATGTTTTTTCCAGCTGTAGCCCTCATATATATGGACCATACCCCACAACTTGTGTGGGAGTCCACAACATCACTGGAATGATAGCAGGAATGTCAGCACTAAATAATAATAGAGCATACCTATCATCCTTTTACTGCATGACATCTGGACAAAGCCTGGTATATAAGTGGAGGACAGAAGCTGAAACACAGGGCCATATTTGAAATATTGCTGTTATAAACTGTGAAAGTTGCTGGTGTTACAGGACTGGTTGCAATATACCCTTACTCAGGAATATAAAGTCAGAAACACAAATGGATGTTGCCATGTACTGACAGCAATCAACGGAGAGAATGCCACTGATATGTCAGGGACAAGACTTGTGTGGGGAACAGACAAAACATAACAGCCAATCCTCTGGCCATCATCTAGATAAGCCCACAGTCGAGAGCTATTCAGACAGACTGCATCCCATGCAAAAATAGCATATACACACAAATCATGTAAAACAAGCAGTATTCAATGGATATAACAGCAATACTCACACACTATCTCCTAGGTCTGGAATCTTATACAAATATGTAGTTGGCTTGTGTCCAGAAGTCCTGCTGTAAGAGGTACTCCTACCTGCTGTCTGTAACACTGCTGCCCCCACACATGAAGAATGTCGTCCATACAGGATAGGTAAAGGGACAACGCCCACATGATGTAGTTATTTATAGTAGTGGGTTGCTATGACATTGGCTATTGGAAGAGATACACAGCTGCCTGCATGCAGTTAGCAAGTGGGGAACAGCAATTGGTGCAGAGGCCATCACCTGAACATGAGCATCACCTACAAAAGCCATGCTTCAACCTATTCAAACAAGCTCAATCCCAGTAGTGGAGAGAGAGGAGAGGGAAATACACCAAAATAAAAAAACACATAAACAAAAGCTCAAAATAAGAAATAAGAAACAAGAAGACAACCTGTATACAGAAGGATCCTGAAGATAAACCAGGTATGTGAAACATGTAAGCATGTAATTGAATGTACTACCTGGTCTGTAATAATGGGATAGATGATTATGAAAGATGCATACATTCCACCAATACTTGTTGTAATGATGTCCTGCTGAATAAATGCTATGGACATAGCATCTGCCTCTGTCTGCAGTGGGCCATACCTGTCAATTTTGCAGATCTTCACAGAATGTCAAGATTTAGCCATAATAGTGTTTGTTCTGTTCCTCCAAACATCTATATTAGTCTGGCAAATAGCTGGAGATGGAAGCAATGAAGTCATGACAGACACATGAGTTTCAGACCGCACCACCTTCAGAACAGTCATGGTAATGCAAAATGTACCATGCTACAAACTTCATAGGTTTGTAATAGGCATATCTAGGATATGTCCCTATATATCCCCTCTAATGGTAGGCTTTATCCACATGTGATGCTCTAAGAGGTGGATATGTTGGGTCACAGCTGAAGAGCCTGACACACCCTGGGAAAGGTCAGCTCACATATGTCAACCACTAGAGTGTCTGTCAAACAGTCATGTTTGTGCCACTGCTAGGCCAGTTAAATGGATGTTGCCCATATCCATATGTTACATGTGAATATGAGTATTGTACATGTTTGTTTTGTAAATCTAGGACATGAGCATAATAAAGCACTGTTGCAGATGTGTGTGTTAAACTGCATGTGATATATTGAATTAATAACATTCAACTGTACAGTGTTCTTCTGGACAATGCTCACAGTTGTGACAAATATCTGTAGTCATTTACACATATACTTGCATTATGGCAGCTATATAATACTTTATCAAAATTGAATTCCCTGTTTTGTCACCCAGTGATGTGGACCAATGACCAGAATCCTGGTATAACAAGTTGAGATGTATGATTGAGCTGCAAGACTGTAAATACAGTTTGCCATAATGACATAAAACACAAATGTATATCAAGTATCCCCTGAGCATGTGTATGTATGCGTATGTTCAGCTGAAAGGCACAGAAGTAATAACATGGGTTACAAGCAGTCCAGGAAATAGGATGTGCATGCTGCACATGTGTGTAATATTACTGTCACTGCATATAACAAACTAAAATGTGTACTGCTACTGATTGTTGCATTGCCATAACACTGATATGGGTACTGCAGTCGGCATGCTTATCACGTAGTAATCAGAGAAGTGTACAACTGTGTTATGACCCACTGTCCATGCCTACCACTAACAGCTATAGCAACAGCCATATACACTGGATATCAAAGTGTACACACCCCTGTTGGACTGCCAGGTCTGTGTGCTGTATGGCAATGAGACCACATAAAGTCATGTCAAAATGTTTCTCACCTCAAATGTGACCCATAACCTGTACAATTCTATTGAAAAAGAAACAAAGCTGTTTTATGGAAGGTGAGCAACCATTGCCAAGTGAAGATGTGATATAACGTTAGAGTACAAACCTAGAGAAATGGATGCTGAAATCATCTCAGCAGGTGTTTACACAACATATCAGTGTAAGGATGTGCACACACATTCAACTGGCTTACTGTACTGAGTATTAATTCCCATATGTTTCCACAGGTCAGGTAGTTATGTTCCCTATTGAACTGAGAAGGCTATAGGACACATCACAGGTGGGGATTGTGTTAACATGTACTTTTGTGGGGTCATGTTCCAATTGCACAAGTACCATGCATTGTAACAGGGGTGTGTACACTTCATATCCACTGTAGCTATATGGAATCAGCATTACCTTACCTGTACCACCATCCTCCACCAACGATAAAGTAATCCCCCTTGGTGGACAGCACCAAGACATAAAGCACATAATAGGTTGCTATAGTGACTGTACAGTAAAACATAGGTGTAGACCACAACTTGAAAGCAAGTGCACCTCTATCTGAGCAAACATGTAGGTTCACAAGTGACTTCCTGTAAGGCTGACTATGACTAGAAATCAGACATATCGCCAAATGCAACCAAGTGTCCACATATGTACGGAGTCTCAGTGCCAGTAACACAAGTCAACCTGTACTGGGGGTAAAGCACACCTCATGACACATGCCAAGGATACAGGCAACCTGCATCAGACAGGATAGGTGGGAAGAGTGGCACCCTGTCCACAACATTAGTACAGGGGGATATGCACATCAATCACACTCCTGCCCACATCAGTGGTGAGCATGGACATAATGCCGACTGATGGCAACACCAGCAAGTCTCCATGGGGCATGAGAACATCACAGTTTGCCTCCTACATGAACACAGGCATGTGCTCACAGTTCCATCACACACTACAGTCAAACACACACATGCCACCATCCACATGGAAGATGGCCACTGTCATCCCTCTACACAGAAATGAATGGTGAATAGTGGATTATGCTATTACGTGTTCAACAATGGGGGAACTGGACAGGTCAGGGCCAGGAGTGTAATACAAGATGTCAAGGCCATGATAGCTTACAGTGTTATGGTATAGTTTGGATTATTTGCAAGTAATATCCACTGTTGATGTGCATGTGGACAACCATATGAGGTCCTGTGACCTTTTTTCCTGTTTATGTCTTCCAGGTACAATGTCCTAGGAATGTCTGCCCACATTCACAAACCTGGAAAATGATGCAATCATCCAATATCTCAGCATGCATCCTGCCATTCTATTCGGCCACAGGGCTCAGGATCTGCAGGAGAGGACAGCCCTGTGGAACAAGCTTGTCCACTGGGTAAACGATGTTGGCCTGCACAACCAAAATTATGATCAGGTGCAGTATTGCTGCACAGATCTGATCCGCCACTCCCGTCAGCATGCTGCTGCAGTTAGGAGGGACCAGCTAGCCACAGGTGAGGGTCATGCCATCCAGCCCCCACTGACACATGTTGAGGAGCTCCATGCCAGCCTTGGGGCACCTGCCCACCAGCCAAGCCAGAAGGCTGAAGCCAGCATTGTGGAGGTGGGTGCCACCCACACAATGGACAAGGAGCATGCAGGTAAGGTCCCAGGGCACATTACTAGACCACTGTTGCTTATCCATTTTTATCTGGAAAGTATCTGCATGTATATGTCAGATAAGATAGTCTGTTGCTGCAGTGTAGTAATGAACAGATATGCATAATCTCTAGTATTGTGGGTTTGTACTGTCAATGTGCTGAAATGCTACTCCACCCTGTACCAATGCCACATGTGTAACTACTGACATTACTTCTCTCACACAACTATTTAGGTCCCTCTGGTATACAACTGGGGCAGCAGCCTGTAGCTGGTGAGTATGGAGTTCTTTTATTCAGGTTTGCCAATACACTGGCCATGTTATGGCCATGCTATTTGCCATGCACACATTTAACACACCTACCCATAATGCATGCTGTACATGTTCACTTATTGTTGGTGTTAACTGAACTGCATCACAGTGGCCACCATGGTGGCATACCTGAAGGGTATGTAAGAGTCCTACAAATGGCCTACAGAAGGAACATGTCTGAAACATTACCCTTATACAGTGGCTACAACAGTTTATACACCACTATTACAATGGCAACTGTTCATGATAGAAACAACAGAAAACCACAATACCACATTCCACACCTTTTACAACCTACAATGTGATCCTAACATGAGCAATGAATGTGTAATATGGAATCCTATGTTATGACAACAAATACGGGGAATACATACCTTAAACACTGGAAGCATATGTGTGCACACACTCCAAATAACATATTGTGGAAGTGGTTTGTGATGTACTGACAGCATTCACTCTTTTTGAGTGCACACCTTCCATCAAGTACAGGGCCTCAATTTCACACCAAGTAATAGTCCGAGAAGTATGTCCATGACATTTTCCCACTCACCTGCAACAGAGGCAGCCATGGCTTGCACACATCTTACAAACCATGATATGGATCCCATATCCAAAAGGTAGCACTCAGGAGTGGGAAAAGTAGCCTTACCTCACCATTGCATATAACATGGCAAACAGTGCAGACAGTCATGTATGTGTGTATGAAGTATGGGACAACATTGATGTAGAAAATAAACAAGACGCTCATCCAAAACAGATGACAAAACATGTTGCAAACTGGTCATGGAGGCTGCCCAGAAACATGCAGCAACACTGAGGGACTTGCAGGAATGTCTAGCACGTACTGCCTGTGCAGTACCTGTGTCGACAATTGCCAGGATTCTGCATAAGTGTGGTCTATGGGTTAGGGTAATCAGATGGAAGAGTTGTCCCACATGATACATCATCCAGGGCTCTCTACAGGTAGCATAAGCATAATATCAAGTTTCCCAAAGGCATGTGTTGCAATGTGTAATGGTGTTATGAGACCAAGACTCAAACCTACAGACAGTATTCATAAAGATACGTGTGGTGCACGAGCAACACCTCACTCTATCTCAGGGCCACCATTCCCAATATTTAGCTTGCTGGTGCCAGTGTACACCTTTAGGTTTGCTGTTAATTAGCTGGAACTAGGATGGTAGACATGGTGTTTGGAATTTGGAACACTGTAAAATAACACTCATGTGTGGCCCATACTTGTCAAGTATCTGAAATAAGGCTGAGGATGGGGAGGGGTGTCAGCTTGAAACACAACAGTGAACTAAAGCATACATCCAAAGCTTGCTAAGAATGGCTGCATCTGAACACAGTGAAGGTTATGAATTGTACCAGACATAACCCTGACTCTACAACAATAGGGAAGCAACTGTGGGTCGTCCAAGTTCTGTGCACATGAGCTGACTTTGCAATCTGGCAGAGTTGGGGGACATTTGTAGGGCAGAGTGACAAAATAATGGTAAGTGAAGATGGGCCATGCTAGTATACCCCTTCCAGGAATAGTGACTGCTGAGGTTCACTTAACAGGTGCTTCAACAAACCATTGTGTTAAGGATGTGAACACTTATGAAACCACATATTGTATGCATCTCATTCAGCATCTGCACAACTAACAAGTGTTTCATACTGCCTTGGATTGCAGAGGTCATATGTCACATATCAGGTGTGTGTAATGTTGACAATTGTGGCTCCATTGCATATCATAGAAGAGGCTGGCATGTCAACAAGAGTGTGTACACTCCTCATATCCACATTAAGCTTTGAAGGTTGTCAGTGTAACCGGATTTTATTGCACATACATGCACTGCTGATGATGAGATCTGGAAATCAAAGGACAGGCATTAATTACTGACATCAGTTCTCATATCATCCCAGGTATGTGTCAGACAACACATAGGGGTTGTGAGCAACAGAGCAAACATAACGGTCACACATATACACACATTCAGCAATGGTGAGTACACTTGTGAGATATGGTGCACAGTACATGCCAGTGTGCTGTACAGGTGCACAGCAATACTGTCTACATGGGTGCAGTGTGTTCCAGGGGAAGGGGGATCACCTACTAACACAAGTCATGCATCACAGAGATGTATAATGTTGGTAACAAGGATTGAGTATGGCTGCAGTGCATTCTGTTGAGTGCCATATGTCATGCATGTTGACTGTTGGGTAATGAGAGGTCTGTGTAATATCTTTGTGCCATCTCACCTGTAAGTGTGTGTGTGTGTGTGTGTGTGTGTGTGTGTGTGTGTGTGTGTGTGTGTGTGTGTGTGTGTGTGTGTGTGTGTGTGTGTGTATGTGTGTGTGCAGAAGTAAACCATAGCGTACAGTTCTTAATTTACATTTCTTGTCTGCCCCTCACAGGTGGCGAGGTCTGTCAGGGACCCTCCTGCAGGCAAACTGATGTTGGTGTCCATACAGACTCTGACAATGATGATAGGCATATTGAGGCACAGGCAGGGTTGTCAGAGGCTGAAATTGTGCCATTTGTTGACATCCCACTGTTATCCACCCCATCCCCGCACATAGTCACAATGATCATACATACTACATCACCAGTGGCCATAGATGAGGGACAGTTGGTGGGGGGTGGCATGGGACAGGAAAGTGTGGTGACTATGACAAGTGTGTCTGTACACAACAGCCATTGCTGGATGACCACTGAGGTACCACACGGGCAGATGTACAGGGGTGCTCGCAGGAGGGCTGCTGGCCTTCATGCCCCTGGCAGAAGTGCCACAGCAGGTATCACAAGATGCATGTTATGGGCCATCATGGAGGCACAGGCATGTGTGGAACATTACACCAGAGATAGTCTGAGGCTCCAGAGGGCTATTCTTCCTGTTGTATGTGACAACATCTGTGATCTTGCAGGTGCCCACTGTTATTTTGCAGAGGTCATGGATAGATGGTTGGGTGAGATGGTGGGAATCCTCGACTGTGTGGTGTCTGTGGTAGAGCATGTGGTGGGAGTAGGGCATTGGCCACATGGACGTAGGTCAGCAGCACCAACAGGTGGAGGTCTACACTGATGTGCAACAACTCACGGCTGCTCCGGTAGTGGCAGTACCATCACCAGCACTGCATGGGGGTGCTGTCCACACCACAATGTAGCAGGCCACATGCACGTGGTCCTGTCCGGTCCCAACAGGGACGCAGATCCAGAGGACGTCAGGCCAGTTATTTTACATTAAGAAGATTTGTAATCTGCACTTGGGCTTCATGCCAGCTATTTTACATTAAGAAGGTTTGTAGTCTGCACTTTTCTGGGAGTAGAGGCTAGATTCTACCCTTCTGAGCAGGGAATTTCTGGTTAAAGGCTTATTATGCCTGCTTATTTGATCTGTTTCTTTCTGAAATTTGTGCGCCTTGTTTGTTGTAGCCCAGAAGTTAGTAGTTTATTGGCAATTTTGGGCTAATTTCTATCTGTTTCATTTCCCTGCTATAAAAAACGCATTTGCACAGTTTTGTGTGCCGGGCAGTGCCGGTTGGCTAGGGTTAAACTGTTCCCAGCTCCACAGAGTCTGCTCTTCAATTTTTCCCCTTGGAACTAGACAAACTTTCAACTTAAGCACTCAAACCATTCATTTCACAGCCCAGCACTTGCTCAAAACTCATAGCAAGCACTAATTAACCCTAGCACTAGACCCCCTATACTGTCCAGAAGGACAAGGCTCTCTATTCGTCCCTACCAGCTAATCAGTAAAACAGCTCACTTTACCTATTCAGGCATGTGCAAAGGGCAGTTTCAAGTGTACTCTCCAGTCCAACTGGTGAATCTGGGCATTTTGAGGCAAAGTTACAACTGCCTCATGTACACAGACAACCCTCTCCTCCTACCACCAAACACTAACATATGCTAGAGATGCAATTACACAGCCAAACTGGAGGCAAAGCTCTCTCAACCCAAGACTGGAAATGACAGTCAAGAGGAGAAGGCAAATACTTGCAGCACACCACCAGTCTCACATAGACCTACTAAACCAACACCAGCAAATAACACACATAAATACATGAAAACATACTCGGAGGCTCTAAATAGAAATCTGCAAAAGCAACAGAGACCTTCAAATCAGACACTCAAGCAACTTCCACACCCCATCACAAACCATGAAACACATACTTCACATAATCAGTGTGCCACCAATCACATCCCTTAAGGCACAATAACATGCCCAACACACTAGTAATAGGTGACTCTATAGTCAGGCACACTGATGTCCCACTAACTAGGCTGGACAAGGAGAAGGTTACAGTTAGCTGCCTGTCAGGTGCCAGAATCTGCCACATAACACAAGCACTCAGGTCACTCCAGAACAAGTACAAATAAGACTCTGTCATTGTACATGTTGGTGTGAATGACCTGAGAGGTACCTCCCTGGACTACATGAAAAGAGACATGGAAGAGCTCTCTGATCACATAACCCAGGCTGGTATGACCCTGATCCCGAGTAGCATCCTGCCCTCACCAAGAATGATGCCACAGTATAAAGAAAAATAATCAATTTCAACAATTGGCTAAGTTTCTGGTGTCATACAAAGGGGATCCAGTATCTGTCCACCTGGGATGACATGCTCGATAAGCCAGGCTGGCTTGCACCTGTCACCCTTAGGCTTTTGAATACTGGCCAAGGCTTTTGCCACCCCTATAGTGCCTTTTTAGGCAAGGCTCAAAAGACAAACCCACCACTGTAAACAGCACAAGTAACCAAAACCTGAGGGTAATACTACTCAACTCCAGAAGTCTAAACTTCAAAATGCATGCACTCGAGGCACTCCTCAGTATGGAGAACACTGATATCTGTGCAGTAACAGAAAACTGGTTTCAGGCTCCAGACAGCACACCAGCACTACCAGGCTATAACTCATACCATACTTTTCGGCTACAGAACCCGGACCAAAACACAAAAGGTGGGTGTGTATCCATATTCATCAAGGATACTCACACCTCCAGGTTAGTGGCATAGCACAATGCCTCAGAGATCATCCATGTGCAACTAACAACAGGCAAAACAGCAGTTCAAATTGTAGCTTGCTACAGATCACCCACCATGACCCACAACCCCCATTCCACGTTTCTGGAGACACAGGAAAATATGAAGGTCCTACCAAACACCCTAATATTGGGTGATTTCAATTACCCAAATATTAACTGGAAGAACTACTCAAGTACTAACTCCCTTGCCCAATACTTCCTAGAATTTATAAATTCGAATGCCCTGGATCAACTAGTCAACACCACCACCCACCAGAGGTGACAACATATTGGACCTGGTCATCACCAACATGGGCGACCGGTGTTCTACACCAGAGTTCAAACCCTCGCTGGTTAGATCAGACCATAGACTAATCACTTTGGATATCCATATTCTGCAACCACCCCCAATTCAAGGAAACCACCATGAAAAAAATTTCAAAAGCAAACTTCACTTTACTTAAGACCGAGGTGGAAAGGTTCACAGCCCCCATGCTAAAGGAGAATGCTGTCCAAGCTGCTGAATCCCTTACAAAGGCACTCTATGAGCACCTGCAAGAATGCATGGATCATGCTATCCCAAGCAAAACCAAGACTCACTCCTTCAAGAAAAGGAAACCAGTCTGATGGACCCCGGACATAAACAAGCTATATAAGAGAAGGAGGAAAGTAGTGCAGAAAAGAGTAAAATCCCAAGAAGGAAAGACATCCCTGATCAGTATCATCAAGAAACTGTGATCCCTCATAAAATCATCCAAGGTTAGCTTTGAAAGAATAATTGCCAAGGACTCCAAAGATAACCACAAAGCATTCTTTAGCTATGTCAAGAACCTAAGTGGAAACTCTCAGATCTACTCTGAGTTATTGCAGAATGGCACAAAATACACGGAACCGACTGATATTGCCAATATTCTGGCATACAGGTTTAGTGCAAACTTTACCCCCCTCTCACCCCCTAAAGGGCCCATAACCATACCAGAAGAATGTAGTGCTAGGCAATCATTGTCACACAGGTTAAAACAGCCTATCCAAAGCCAGAAATACAGCTTCAATGGGACCAGGCAGTGTCCCAGGCTGTGTCTTAGATGAGCTCCAAAATGAACAAACCCCTCACTTAAACACACTGTTCAAACTCAGCCTCTCTACAGGCTACATACCCATGGAGTGGTGCACAGCAACAGTTATCCCACTCCACAAAGATGGAGCCACAATGGACCCCGGGAACCATCACCCTATACGCCTGATTAGCCTGGTCTGCAAGGCTATGGAATGCATCATCATGGAATTCATTAACCGAGACAGTGGGAACCTTCAGACATTGGACCCTACCCAGTTTGGCTTTGTTAAGGGCAGATCATGCCTCCTAAACCTGGTGGACTTCTTTGAGACAGTTACCAAGGCTTTAGATGAGGAAAAGGAGGTCCACACAGCCTACCTAGACCTCGCAAAGGCTTTTGACACCATTCCCCATTGTGGTATTATAGACAAGCTCACCAGCCTGAACATAAACCCCTACGTCATGAGATGGGTTGCCAATTGGCTCACAGATAGAACCCACACAGTGAGAGTTGCAGGCTCTAGGTCCAACTCTAAACCAGTCACAAGTGGCATCCCCCAGGGCTCAGTCCTGGGACCCCTCCTGTTTGGTACATACTTCTCAGAGGTACAAGCAAGCACAGGAGGACTATGGCTGACCAAGTTTGCAGACGACTGCAAACTGGGGGCCATAATGTACTCTCCAGCTGATACAGACATCCTCCAGAAGGGTCTCACTGAGATGGATACCTGGTGTCAAAATCATGGCCTCAAGCTAAATGCCAAAAAGTGCATAGTCATCCCCTTTGGAAAAAACAAAGTACCCGCGAACTACCACATATGTGGTAGTCCCCTAAATACAGAAAATGTAATAAGGGATCTGGGGACCCAAGTAGACAGTAATCGCTCCTTTGATAATCATATTGCCAAGGTGGTTAGAAAATCCTTCTATGTGGCCCACCTAATCACAAAAAGATTCGCATCTAGAACAAAAGAGGTTATTGTGCCCCTCTACTCATCACTCATCAGACCCATCATAGAGTACAATGCCCCATTTTGGATGAACCTTATAAGACACCTGCAACAGCTGGAAAGACCACAGAAGTACCTCACCAAGAGGATTACTGGCCTCAAACATATGCCCTATGCAGCCCAACTGAAGAAACTCCAGCTGTACTTGGTTGCATACCGCTTACTCAGAGGTGATCTCTGCCTGACATACAAGGCCATGTCCAACCCAGAATTGATGGACATGCTCCACCTAAAAAAAAAAAAAACAAATCCCCAAGAGCCACATGCTCTAGGGATCTAAACCTCACCACAATGATAAATAGGATGTGCTGGAGGGATAGATTACTGTCCCAGAGACTCCCTATGCTTTGGAACAGGATTCCAATCTATATTAGGCAGAGCCCCTCACTAACACTCTTCAAGAGAAACCTTGATGAGTGGATGGGAAACAGAAAATTTACCCTGGGGATCACTGCAGTGGCTCTGCTGGACAGAGGCACAGGGAACTAATGGCTCTGCTGGACCAAGGCACAGGGAACTAATCTAAGGGGGCGGCGGAAGTCAACACATTCTGTCTAGGCTTATAGATGCCCTCGGGCAGATAGTCTAATACTTACCTATGGACCTATGAACCTAATTGTCATCATCAGGGGGGAGTACCATATCTGGGCTTCTGCCTGGTAGTGCCAGTGCAACCCCTGGCAGGCACAGTTCCCGTATCCATGGTCTGACACAGTGAACTGTACATCCTGCCATGTATGGTCTGCAGCTGTCCGACAAACTCCTGTATAGGGCAGTCACATGGCAGAAATGTGTGCATACATACACACACACACACACATCACCAGCACAGCTAGGGCACATCCATACCTACACATACCACATCTGCACAGCCCATTTAATGAAGAACCACTTAACCCACACACATGATGTCAACCAAACAGCTCAGCCTATGCCTCTGGCAAACCCACAACACACCCTGTGCATATGATGATACCTGTGCCACATCCCTGTCATCCATACTGTCAATGCAGGGACATGATAATATGGTTCTGATGCACAGGGTGAATGTACTAAGGTTTAGCAATGTAATGCTGTTTAACATTTTTTCAGCTTGAATGATTAATGCCTACACATCAGGGTATGTAACTGTCCAGCCATGATGCATTATAACTGTTATTAATACCGACTGATTGTGGTCTCCATAATGTATTCTGTTGTGTTCTAGGTGTCAGTCAGCAGGATGTTGGTCTGCTGTCCTTTTCTACAAGGATGTGGCACTGTGGTGACACATTGACTGTGTCATATCCCGGGTACAGCTGAACACAAGTTACAGGTCTGTATAAAAGTTACTGCATGTATGATAGGTCTGAGGGGTGTATACAGGTGAGTGCATGGTGGCTGATATAAGCAGCTCTTCTACAGTGGACAATGGTAAGTGTACTGGGTGGCACACACCAAATGTTTGTGAATAACACACAGAGGGTTTAGTGTTGATGCACTACACAGAGGATACTGTTCACATGGATGTACTTAATTTTGCAGTGAACTCATTTTGGCCTATGTAATTCCACCAAGACCAAATTGCCAAAACATCACATCAATAAATAATCAGTCTGCCAGTTTAATATCATTGACAAAGGTACTGGCAGGGTATATGTCCTCTTCCCCAATGTAGTGCAATCCTGGAGTTGGTAAACATAGGTGTGCTGGCGTGGGTGGCACAGCCCCCTACTTTGGAGGGTGTGGTGTGGCGTAGAGCCACACATGGTGTGATTAAGAACTACTTAGCCATGTTAACATAACCATACAGTATAACAGCACACTAAGCGGGGGATACGCACAACTATAAACCCAATGGGGGTGGCTGTGCCCACAACAACCACAGCCAACTATATATACCAACTCCAGTACTGTTGTACAGCTGTACAGTGGGGAAGAGGGCATTTACACATCCACTACTAGTTTTGATGGAATGAATTTCCACAAGATGATTGCTTTGAAATGTTACCTTTTGACAGTTAGTTCTCAGACAAATGATCTTCTGGGACCTATATTTTCTGCAAACTGAAGTATATACCTTCACTTACACACACTTACTTGGCAACACTGAGAGTAGAACCCCTACCTAGGTACTTATTGCTACTAATGTGTTTGGCCTTAATTGCACACACCACAGAGCTTTTAGGGTGAGGTGTGTCCTGAGTTTCCTGTTAAGTGAAGAACATCACCAGGCCTTGTACAGTATGGTAATGGAGGATGTACTGGGTGTTAATGAACAATACATAGTATGACATACTGTCTTATACACATTGACAAACACATACAGTCATAGACACATTTGACAGACCTGGGTTTAGCAGTGCTAACTACCTTGTCAGTGAGTCCATACTGTTACAGAGTTTTTGCACACAGCACATACATCATTGGGCTGGATAGTGTAATCATTTACTTGTATGATTGATGGTGACAGCGTTCCTCATACAGTGGACATTGGGACATGTACTGGGAGTACCATGGTGTAAAGACAGTATATACAGCACCCACACCTCACATTAGATATTGTACTCACTGAAACCCATGATAATGCTCTGACATACATACAATCACACATTGACCAGGACTGCAATACAAACCTTTGTCTATCTAATCAGTGCTACTACAGGGATATGCATTTATTGCACATGCCACAGGGATAGTAGGGTGACAGTTTGTCATGGCTCTCCTAATGTCAGCAACATTACCATCCCTTATAATGTATGGCAAGGTTTATTGTATTTGGAGAATGTGGCCTCAGAATACTGTCTCCTACAAATATGCACACTCACACACAATTGCACACACACACACACACACACACACACACACACACACACACACACACACACACACATTTTCCAGGACTCAGAGGGTAACCCACGCCTATCTACCCATTTGTAGTACAGTGTTATGCTGGTACTACAAGCTCCAGGTAGTCCATACGGTGAAGAGTGGAACAAGGTACATTTAATGTCAATCACAGCAGCATCCATTTCTAAGTATAGCAGTAGAGGGTGTAGTGGGTGAGAAGGCCCTCAGAGTATTTTCAAATACAAGTTTACAAACACACAGACACTGCTATTCTCAGTAATGCACACTGAAACATTTGTCAGTACTGAGGTCCATAAGTGCAGGTGTACCAGGTTAATGTCCATGGAGAGATGAGAAGAGTAGGGCATGTGGGTACACTGGTATCATGCCACCTGACATATGTCAGCAGGCCATCTATCAACTGATGCCACTTGAGTGATCCCCAGGGTGACAGTTAAATTCAACATCCAATCATCTGGTTTTCTCTTGCAGAGGGCCAGTGAGGTGCTCCAATTGACATGTATCCAACATATATTGCATAACATGGCCAGTGTCTGGGTTAGAGACCTGTACTCAAGCATGTTCTGTTGACTGTGGTAGTCTGGTTGCGGTATCCATGGCATGTGGTGCATACAGGGTGCAGTTTCCTAGCTGTGGCAGCTGGGAAGACATGTCAGTGTCAGTCAATCAGAGATTGCCTGTAAGCAGCCAAGATGGATACCTGACATCTGCACATCTGTACAGAGGACAGACAGGAATTAGCTAGCCAACAGTTTATGCATTAGGATGAATGTTTTGACAGATAGACATATGACACTGATAGGTATGCCATTACTACATGACAGCAGTCCTCAATGACATGTCCTAAATACATAGTAGTCTACAGTTAATATCAACATATCAGATCAATATCCAATAGGAGATACTTAAAACATACAGTTCAAACAACAAGAGCATGATAGTCAGTACTCAGAGTCCAACTTTGCATGCAGGGGTGTATGGTTCCAGTACTACAATCTGCAATCTACTCTTATTTGGAAAAGCACTGTTAAAAATAGTAATGTAATGATACAATACATGCAAGTGTGACTGCCTATAACCTGGGATACTACCCATGTATAAAACACATACAAAGAGAAAAGATTGTGGAACTAGCCATGTATATTCAGGTGTCCCATACAGTATACTCACACCCCTTGCTACTGTAATGACAAAACATAGAAGCATGTTATGTACATGGAATTAAATACACTTATTAAAGATTTCATTACACTGCTATTTTATCAGACTGGAATGTGATCACTGGTTACCAGGGCCGAGATATGCTTAGCAGGTGCAAGCATTGCTTAAATTTAAAAGCTGAGCAGATTTGCACGCTGGTAAGCGAAGCCTACATGATGTAAGTTCCTTTTTGTTTAACCATACTTTAGCAACGCTTACAGTCGTGCACACCCACCCAAACCCGCTAAAAGCTGCACAGAACTGACTTAACCACTCTGTATCCAACAGTTCTTGTTCTGCCTAGCAACAAAATAAACAGCCCTTGAACCCAGGACCATCTTGACTCTAGTCACAGCACTTAACCACTAAGCCATCTGAGCTGCAAAAATGTCTCTTGCATTTTAAAATATATCATTCAGTACACATACTGAATAGTAGTGAACAACTGCTTTGACTACTACAATGGTTTACTACTTGTTAGAGAAAATAGTGTTGAATCAGTCATGTTTTTATATCTAAATATACACATATCAGATAAATATGGTGGGCTACATCTGAGAAGGTGTACAAAACACTCATGTTTATACATAAGGATATGAATATATATGGATCTAGGATGTTTGATCAAAAGATCAAACATCCAAATCCATTTAGGGCGAGCATACTTACGGGAAAGTGCTTTTCACCGAAGAAGCAATTCCCTTTTCCCCCCACTGTAGTGCGGTCTTGGAGGGAGAATCTTAAAGTAGGGGAGGTGTGGGGGTGGGGGGGGGTGAAGCAGAAATGTAAATATAGTGGGTTTTTTTATTAACACGCTTTAACGAAAGTGCTTTTTCGATGAAAGCACTTTCGTTAAAGTGTGTTTGGTGGTTATGGATTCAGACATTTGATCTTTTGATCAAACATCCTAGATCCATATATATCCACATATGTAGAGTATATATACATATACATGTACATATACATGTACATACAGACACACACATTATACATATATATATATATATATATATATATATATATATATAGAGAGAGAGATCTCTCTCTCTCTCTCTCTCTCTCTCTATATATATATATATATATATATATATATATTTGCTGATGGGTCTATGTAAATGGTCCACACCTTGGTACTATGGTGGCTGAGAATCCCCTTCTTGTACATATATCGATGTAACAGAATGGCCATATCCTGCCTTGGCCAAACCGCTCAGCTGTACAGATTCACCCAGGTTAGCCAGAGGCAGGGCTCATATATCTGGACAGTTCCCCTTCACATTGTGGTTTACGAGCAAGTTTGTAACCACCCATTACTGGGTTTGCAGGCAGGAGTAGTATGGGGACACTTCAGAGTTTCAGACTTCACACACTCCATGACATCCATGCTTCTATACCCTCCACTCTGTTATTCTATCCTCTTCCTAACATTATGCGAGTGATATCTGTGAAGTATCCCTATAATTGGCCCTTCATCCCAGCAGTATTTAGGGTTTGTTCCACAGTTCATGCAGTAGAACATGGTGGGCATGCTACTGGGATTTGTCAACATGGCCTTGTATTTCTGTTCTGTTGAATGTGTTATGTTGTTAGTTGGGACCCCATGAGATACCATAAATTGGCACTACGGGTGAGGCACAGGCCTTTGACAGAGAAATATAGGCCATTTGGTAGTGATTCAGGCCATCTGTAGCAGGCTAGTGCATTCTGTCACTCCTACATTCCCAGGCTATGAGCCAATAGATTCCCCTGGGGTGACAGGATAAGGGTGCAAGGTGTTAATGGCAATAGTTCTTGTCCATATTAATCCATTTTTTCTGGATGTAGGCAGGGTTCTGCTTACATCTAGGGACACACCTGCATGGGACACCTCTTTAGCATGCTGCATTCTGTGGGTATTCCCATACAGAAGTGGGGTCATACTGTACTCATTCCCAACAGCAAGGATATGACCTGTGATAAACCTGTGACTGATGGTGGGGTGAGCTGAGTGCATGTATGATATGGAAGCTACTTTCAGCTGACTCACAGATATATATGGGACATTCCCCTTATGCTGCCTTGCGCAGGGACATAGGTAGTCTCTCATTACTTCATAACTGTGCCTTTTGTGGTCTGCCAGTGATTGACCAGACTACATCAGTATTCCATACTACACAGACAACTAATGTGCTGCTAACTTGTATCTACAATTCCAGCGTTGTGTGCAGCTGACAGTTACATTTTATGTACTCTGTCTAGGGTACTTCCACCTGTGTACTGTGTGAATGTATGGGCCCACATTCATGGCATGTCCATCTTTCAGACAGTGACAGATATTGACATCTGGACACTGAGTATGAGAAGCATTGTGGTTGGCACTGCAGTTGTCGGAACATGGCCCTGTCATCCACAGTACTGCCCATAGGCCACCGAGACACAACCTTCCATGCCTACATGCTGACCACTTCCAGACAATATTGAACACACAACAACCTAACACATGGACCCCTGCATATTGTACACATGCAACAATCTATCCTGTAGATTGGGCCAGCTCGGGTAATCTGTGCTCCACTTTTATTACACCTCACGCTTGCATGTTACTGAATTTCTACATAGGATTGTAGGGGGGGCACACCTGATGACTTTAAACATTTGCTATGACTGTACTGATATTTCAGGTACTCTGTTGGCTTCCATTTCATTTTGGATTCTTACCTAGCATGCAGACTGGAGGCATATCAGCAGAGTACAGATATTAGGTTTTATTGACCTACATTTCAGTTTCAGACTTCTTACCCTTCAGAACTAACATACAACTGCCAGACCTGTTGTAATCTGTCTGTGTAGGTCTCGAGGGGGGGCTGATAACCATTGCCATCAATTGGAGGCCTTAGCCCAGCCTTTCTTTATGGTCATCTACACCTGTCCTGCTGGCTGAGGCTGGTGTTGGGTATGTGAGCCTCACTGACATGCATGTGTGTGTCCTATGGAGACACATTTGGGCCACTGCCTAGTATACTGACACCAGTATTTGTTATGGATTTTCTGCTGCCCATATAGGTGTCCACTATCTGCTGCCATCCCATTCAGCCACCCGATTCCCTTGCATGCTCATGTCCATACCACAGATACAACTATCAGAACATACTAATCCAATTAGCAATTGATAGGAAGAGTGACTTACCTTGTGGCTGTGCCAGTATTGAGGATGGTGCTGGAGAGCTAACTATATCTGATCCACATAGTACACTCCCTATACATGGTAAAGCACAGGTAGTGTCGTGTTTGGCATCCCTTTTACTGTATGTGTGAGTCAGAGAGAGGGGTCATTCCCTGGGTCCCTACCATGTCAGTGTAGGTATTATGCATTGCCTCTTTGCCAAGGCCTGGGCATAATGGGCATGCCTCCTTCTGCCTACATGGGCAGGCTCAGGTAGTTCATCCTCCAAGTCCCTCTGTGCCTGTGATGACCTTGGCAATGGTGGGGGACTGTGTGCCCTTGCCCTGTGCTGTTCTTGCTGCAGCTATTTCCACAGGATCATATTGTGTAGCATGGCAGATACTATGAACATTTGTGTACATGTAGCTGGAGAGTACTGCGAGGCTACACCGGATATGTCCAGGCAGTGGAACCATGACTTGAACATCCCAAACACACACCCTGTTATCATTCTGATTTGTGCTTGTGCCTCATTATGAAGTTCTTGTTCAGGTGTGTGTGTGCATTTCTGATGGATGTCATCAGCCATGGCTCCAGTGCGTAGCCAGCATCCCTCACTAGGTGACCTTATGGGATGTCCCCACTGGCAAATGACTGGTATAGCTGTTTCATATGCCAGATGTGGGAGTCGTGATAGCTTCCAGGGCTACAAGCACACACATTCAAGATAATGCCCTGGGTATCGCACACAACCTGGCAGTTGATAGAGGGGAAGCCCTTGTGGTTTATGTAGACCCTACCCTGCGTGCCAGGTGGTGCTTTGATGTGTATGTGCATGCAGACTATAGCACCCACTTCCTCAGGGTATTCTGCTATTTGGTGGAAGAGATGCATATTGCTGGTCAACACCTCATGGATGTTGAGGAAATATATGTGCTCACCAGCATGTGCTGACATGGCATCCAGGAACTGGTGGAGTACCCTGGATGCTGATGCTTGTGAGATCCCCATGATATCCCCAGTTGCCCTTTGGAAGGTAACTGTAGCTAGTATACTTAAGCCTACACATACCTTGGTATCCACTGGGAAGGGTTCCCCTCTGTTGGATCTGGGTGTGTGAGGTGTGGCTGGCACAGCTCTACAATTTTCTGTAGAATGTCCCTGTCCACCCTATAGCACTCCACTATCTCCAGCTCATGTAGCCCTGGTAGGTTACCCTGGGTCTGTACACTCTTCTCCTTCTCATCACTGTGGGTTGGTCATCAGCATTCACATCTTCACCACCCTCAGCCTCTTGCACATATTGATGGATGAGAGTGTCAGCAGTCCCTAACATTTTGTTAGTTTTGTCAGGTAAAATTTCCCTGTCTGTGTACACCGGTGGTATAGAGTTTATGGGAAAAAAACAGACTGGAAGGTGTTTGCATAGTTTATAGTAGTGTGCTAGGCTGTTCCATGAGTAATTGGCTGATTCTGATACATTTCACTTGCCAGTTATGCTAGTTTTCCTTGATTGCCTTCCTACTGCTGTTTTCCCTTCCCATTGCCTTCCTGTTTAAGCCCCCGGGGTGTTCCGTGCATACCCAGTGCTCAGATGTGAACAGAGCTGCTATTTCCTGTGTTTTTTTTTTGTTTAAAACCCAGTTCACAGCGCGCACACCCATTTAGGCAATGTAAACACTGCTAGGCAGCTTCAGACACACCCCCTTATTTAGCTCTACTTAGCTAAGGGCAAACACGGGCCACACACTGGTACAACTGTCACATCTGTTTACCCTAACCCATAGGCCACGTGCCTGCAGAGTCTATACAATTGCTGACATGGGTACTGCACAGCCAGTACTTGCTGGACATTCCTGCTACCCCCCTCAGTGTTGTGGCATGTTAATGGCCAGCCCACATGACCAGTTTGTTACATGTGACAGCATTTGTCTTGGGTGGCCATGTGTTTATGTTCTACATCATGCCTGTCCCATACATACTTGCCACATACATGACTGTCTGCACTGTTTGCCATAACATATGCAATGGTGAGGTATGGCTACATGTGCAGGTCATGGGTGCTACCTGTTGGGTATGGGGCCCATGCCATGTCATGTACGATGTGTGCAAGCCATGCCTGCCTCTGTTGCAGGTAAGTGTGCACATTTGATGACCAGATGTCTTGGACAGTTGACCACTATGTGGTGTGTCATTGGGACATGTACTTGCTGAACGGTGCATTTCCATGACAAATGCATGCAGGCAATACCTCAACAGCTGCCTCCACTATATTTTCTCTGGAGTGTGTGCACACATATGCTACCAGTGTTTGTGAAGGTATGTATTTACCATATTTGCTGCCAAAACCTATGGTTCCATATTACACACTCAGAGCTCATGTCGGGACCACATTTCAGGTGTTAAGGGTTGTGGACCACCGTATTATGATATGCCATAGTGTTGCTCTGTAACAGTTGCCATTGTAATACTGGTATATACACTGTTGTAGCACTGTATAAGGGTGATGTTTCATACATGTCCCTACTGTAGGTCATGTATCCCATCATTATGGTCATCCCTGTGGACACATTTCACAATGACAGGATGTTAGTTATCTTGCAGGTGTCTGACATACCCTTCAGATACCCCATCATGGTCACCACTGTGATGCAGTGCAGTTAACAGCAACAATACATGAACATGTATGGCATGCATTATGGGTAGGTGTGTTAGATGTGTGCATGGAATATACCATAGCTGTTACATGCCTGGTGTATTGGCAAGCATGAACATAAACCATACTCACCAGCTACAGGCTGCTGCTTTAGTGGTATACCAGAGGGACCTACATAAGAGTGTGAGAGATGTGATGTAAGTGGCCACAGCTGTGGCATTGCTACAGGGTGGGTGCAGCATTACCGTTCATCAACAGTACAAGTCCACAATACTACAGCTTATGCACATCTGTTTATTACTACTATGCAGCAACAGACTATATATATGACATCTCACATATGCATGATCTACCTGTACAGATGCGGATGCATACATAACAGTGGTCTACTGATGTGCCCTGTGGTCTTACCTGCATGCTCCTAAGCTGGTGTGTGGGTAGCACCCACCTCTACAATGGTCTCCACCACTTGGGTGTGCAGGCAGGCAGGTGCCACGAGGAGCTCCTCAATATGTGTCGGGGGATGGATGGCATGACCCCCCCCTGTTGCGAGGTGATCCCCCTGGACTGCAGCAGCATGCCGACGGGCATTGCGAAGCAGGTCAGTACAATGATGCTGGACCTGCTCATAACTGCGATTATGCAGGCCACATCATTGACCCTGTGGACTAGATCATTCCACAAGGCGGTCTGCTCCTGCTGCTCATGGGCTGTCCTGCCAAATAGAACCGGATAGTGCTGTATAAGGTGGTTCACAATTACCTCATTTTTCTGCCACTGAATACCCTGTAAACGGCCATGGGACATGTTGCCTGAAAGACATAAAGATGGAAACAGATTTGAGCAACTCATACACCAAGTTTACCATAGTTCTTAATGCACATCTCTGTCTCCCCCCCTCTATATCAGTGACAACAAACTGTTCACACAAAACAATAGGTATGGCTACAGCCTACCTACCACTGGGACATATACTGTATTGTACCACGTTTTGTGCAATGTGTTTATAGCCATATTCCCTGTGGGGACACTATCATTGCTGGCCTGTTAAAGACCATTTCACCTGCATGCCATTGACAGGGCCACTGTGGTTCCATATATGCATGTGGTATGCTTGCTATGTGATTGCTGCACATCTGTCATTCTGTGTTATTGGGGATATCTATGCATGCTGTTGGACATGTTCTGGGATTGTGTGGACTATTACTACCCACATATGTTCTATAATATTGACACAATAACATGTTTAGGGAATAGTTGCCAGCAGAACCACCTATCCCACCTCATCTGACCATGTTACCAGGCTACATCACATGTGGGACCCACCCTGGGGCCTCCTCATCTACTGGTCCAGCACTACCTTCAGGTGGAACCACCTCAGGGGATGGTGATTCCCCCCCCGGGGGCACACACAGACATGATCCTGTCACCCAAGGTCAGGTCCAGGGTCTGTTCCATAGGGGGCTCCACAGAAACTTGTGGGAAGTGCTACAGCACCTTGAGGCCTCCAGTCCACAATCACAGGGTTCACATGCTCCTCCTTCTCAGCCTCCAGGCCCAGCACCTTCAGGGCCTTGAAACTGCTGTTCTGACTAGCAATGGGTGGGGGCCTTGTTCCCATTGTTTCCATATGAGGGCTCATGGGGCTTCCACATCGCAGACCACACACACAATCCAGGGCATTTACCCACCGCATGTGTCATATACCACCCCTGTAGTCTGTCCTCTATATCTACAAACCCAAACCACCTCCACAAATATACCTGCTATCCTTCCCCATATTCCCATTCCCCACTTCACAGAAAAGGGCAAAGTGGTCCCAATAAGGGGTTCACATGTGACATAACCATCCATGTTGCACTCACTTACAGCTGTATATATCTCTGTGTATTGCTATGTCTGCTGTTCCCTTATACGTAGCATGCAGCACTGTGGTGGTAATATAGGGGACATGTATTTACATACATATGTGTGTGTGTTTGTATATATGTAGACATACACACACACACACACACACACACACACACACACACACATATATATATATATATATATATATGTCTACATATATATATATATATACATATGTATATATATATATATATATATATATATATATATATATATATATATATATATATATATATATATGTATATAAACACACATACATACCTATATGGGGTACATTCAGACATCAGGTCCACAGTCTCTAACTCTCCTTCCTGCACAGCTGCACTGTTCTGCCTTGCTACAACACAGACACGTGCTACATATGGACACAGCCTAACATTAGGGGGGTATATATAGGGCCAGATTTCAGGTAGGCCTATTACGGCATTTTAGCATTCTACAATACATGTTAACCTGAGTGTCCTGCAAGTGGTGGGCTCTGGAACCCACTTGTCCATGATTATGGCCTTATTTCCACCACCAGCTATTGGCCACAGTAATATACATCCTTTCCATTACACAACACACACTATGTTAGCTTACATCTTGTCAGTCAGTGCTGCTCTGCACAGTTGACGGGTATGGCCCACTACCCACAGGGATAGACTATTGTCCATAGCAGTTGTTCAGCTGAACATCATTACAACAACACCTGATGGCACATATATATCATTCAACATCATCTATCCCAGTATTACGGTCCAAGTACTACAGTCAATTACATGCATATATACTTCACTTACCTGCTGTGGGAATGAGGTCTGTTTTGTTTCTCTCTCTCTCGTAAATGGATTGAGCTGCCTAGAATAGATTGCAGCATGGCTTTAGTAGGTGATGCACATGATCAGGTGATGGCCTCTGCACCAGTCAGTGTCCTCCACTTGCTACCTGCATGCAGCATGCTGTGTAGTACTTCCAATTACCACTGTCATGGCAACCCACTACTATAAATCCCTACATCATGTGGGTGCGGTCACTTTACCTTTCCTGTATGGTAGGCATCCTTCCTGTGTGGGCAGCAGTGTTACAGACAGCAGGTAGCAATACCTCTTACAAGAGAACTTGCATACTCAGGCCAGCTACATATTTGTATGAGGTTCCAGAACTACAGACAGAGTGTGAGTGGTGTTGTATGCATTGTATAGCACCAGTGTTACAGGGTTTATGTGTACGTACTAGTTTAACATGGTATGCAGTCTGTCTGCATATCTCTCAACTGTGGGCCTATCCACTTGATGGCCTGAGGTGTGCCTGTTATGTTTTGTCTGTCCACCAGGTTTGTACTAGTTGTTTCCCTGTGCCCAGTTAGATGCATCTGTGTATTATTTAAATATTTGCCTTGTCCTACAGCTTTGTCTGAAGAAGTTTACACTGTTTTAAACAAAAGCACTTACATCTTTTATATATTTTTTCTACATTAAAAACTTTTGTTTTACATCATCGTGCTTTGGATTTTGTGCTTGTTGGAACCTGATCTATCGACATGATGGCCAAAGGTGTGCCTGTTATGATTTATCTGTCCACCACACAGGTCTTGTGTTAGATAAATCTGGCAGTGTGTGTGTGTTGAGTGCTATCAGTACATGGCTACATCCATTTGTGTTTCTGACTTCATATTCCTGACTAAGGCTATGTTGCAGACTAGCCTGTAACACCAGCAACTTGCTTGAGTATGACAACACTATTTCACATATGGGCCTGTGTTCCAGCCTCTGTCCTCCACCTACATACCAGGCTTTGTCCATATGACATGCAGTAAGGGGTTGTTATGTAGTGGCCTGTGAGTATGTCATGCTGCCATTCCTGCCATCATTCCACTGCTGTTGTGGCCCCCACGCATATCATGGGGTTGGGTCCATATATATGTGTGGGCTTCATTTGCACAATACTTGTGTGCCCTTTTGCAGTCCAGAGGTCAGTGTATGTAACAGTGGTATATGCCCCTGCATATCAGTCTATGGGGGGATGCACTATAACTAACCTAGGCTGTAACAGCATGTGAGGGATATCAGGAGTAAGCTGCCTTAAGGTATCTGGAAGTACATTACCATACAATTCACCTTGGGAAAATGCAGGCCTACTGCTTCCTGCCATACAGACTGTTATGTTTGTCAGTGTGATTGCGATGGTTTCAGTTATCCCTTGTTATGTAACAGATACATCCCATTGTGGCAATTGAAGTCATTTCCCCCTAGGGATTGCATGCAGAGTATAGTTAGAGGCTGCTGGACTATACATCTGCATTACTTACTGTTGATTGATTGTTATCCTGTGGCCCAGTCTGTCTTTACTGTTGTACTACTTGAAGGCCTTGGCCTGGACAGCAACATGTGTTATGCTTTCCGGAATACTGTATTAACTGATATGTTTGAGAGTTGCATTAGTCTCTGTTTATATGTATTTCAAAGTCTAAACAGCTATATGACATGGCATATGCAACTGTAATAGTACACAAATAAAGCATTATCATGTATGCAAACCTGTGTGTGGTGTTATATCCTTTGACCTCTCTGTGGGTATATGTTGCAGGCAACAGTTGTCTTTTGTGTGGGTGACTCATACATTGTCCATTTGATAAGGTGGTAACTGTAGGAATACTGGCTGTTCTGTATGGTCTGCACCCTCTAAATATATATCTTCCTATGCATATCTCTGGGTGTGTATATGTGTGTGTGTGTATATGTATCCTAGGAATGTTTATTGCTTCCACATTGTATATTCCCTATGATAGCCAGACTGTACTGCTTGTTATGTTACTAATACCAGCCTGACATCATACAGGTGGGATGGATTACTGTTAACATCCTGTGCTCATGTTGTGTCAGGTCCTGGTTATAAGACTTGCAACAGTTGGTTTTATATTGCAGGGCAGTCCTGTTTGGCTGTGGAGGGGGTAATATCAATGCATACAAGACGTATGTAGCTTGGGCACCTCACCCCCATTAATGGTGCCAGTGGCCATAAATGTATTTATGATTGCTGCAACTTTGTATCTCTATTTATCATGTACATGATGTGGAGCTTTACTCCCTGGGCATCCACTGAAAAAGGACCTGTGTCCAGTCGGAATTTCCCAGTAACCAAATATAAATAAATAAATAAATGTTCTCATTTATATCTATAGCTATATATCTGTATATACATATCTCTCTCTCTCTCTCTATATATATATATATATATATTTAGACATATATATGTAGACATATATATCTATAGATGTATGCATATGTGTGTGTGTGTGTATATATATGTATATATATATATATATATATATATATATATATATATGTGTGTGTGTGTGTAGGTATGTATATATATATATATATATATATATATATATATATATATATATATATATATATATATATGCAAAAGTTGATATCTGTTTTAGAAACAGTATTTAGAACATACCTAGAACCTGTTTATTGCATTTTTGTGTTGAACTTAATTTAAAATCTTTTTTTCCTAAAATTGCATTTTACCTGCCTTTGACCTAGCACACACATGTTGGGGTCATTTATTGCACTGTTCTGACTATTTTGCTACTTGTGTGTCTCTGCTATCCTTAAACAAAAAAAAAAAAAAAAAAAATCTTGCTATTTTCCCACTTTCTAGAATTAAAAAAAAATTCAGTTACAGAGTTGCTGTTCTGAACTGTTTGTAAGTTTCTTGGAGGCCAGTGCTTACTTGGGCTAAAGGGAAGTCTCTGTGTTCACCAGTGGCAGTGGTTAACACTGAGCAGCCTGCCTGTCCCTGTAGGAGTGGTTACTGCCTAGAAACTGTAGTTTTATTGGCCATTTTGGGTCAATTCCAAACTCCTTGATCTCTCTCTCTCTTAAAACCCTGCAACCGCATGGTTTTGGCATCTTTCCAGGCTTGATAGTTGTTGCTGAAGCACCTACCAAGAGAAGAAAATGCTGAGAGAAGAAAGGAGCCACTTTTGAGATTTTAAGTATTTTCTTCTGATTTATTTCTTAGAAAAACTGCATTGGCACCTACTTTTCAGCATTTTATTGCTTGCAAAAGTTGATATCTGTGTTAGAAATAGTATTTACAACATACCTAGAGCCTGTATATTGCATTTTTTGGTCTGCACTTAATTTAAAATAATTTTTTTCTAAAATTGCATTTTACCTGCCTTTGACCTAGCACACACACACATGTTGGGGTCATTTATTGCACTGTTCTGACTATTTTGCTACTTGTGTGTCTCTGCTATCCTTAAACAAAAACAAAAAAACAAACAAAAAAAAAAAATCTTGCTATTTTCCCACTTTCTAGAATTTAAAAAAAGTTCAGTTACAGAGTTGCTGTTCTGAACTGTTTGTAAGTTTCTTGGAGGCCAGCACTTTCTTGGGCTAAAGGGAAGTCTCTGTGTTCACCAGTGGCAGTGGTTAACACTGAGCAGCCTGCCTGTCCCTGTAGGAGTGGTTACTGCCTAGAAACTGTAGTTTTATTGGCCATTTTGGGTCAATTCCAAACTCCTTGATCTCTCTCTCTCTTAAAACCCTGCAACTCTCTTTTTGCGTGGTCTTGTGCACAGAGCAGCATCGGGCAGCACCGGTTAGCTGGGGTATACTATTCCTGGTTCCACAAAGTCTACACTGCAAATTTTCCCTTAGAACTAGGCAAGCCTCAACTCAAGTGCTTCAGATCAACTGCTCTTATTGCAGCACTTGCATAACCCAAATCAGCACTTGTCCAAATCTTCTAGACAGCACTATTATTTTCCAAATCTCCTAGACAGCACTATTATAATACAGCATAAGACCCTCGACTGCCTGCAGGACAAGTAAAACTCACTCTTCCAAGCATTTCCAGAGGTCAGCTTCAGGTGTACTCTCTAGTTCATCTGGTGGAACTGGGCATCCTGAAGCAATGTCACAACTGCCTCATGTAAACAGACAACCCTCTCCTCTTTCCTCTAGACACAAACACTTGTGAGAGATGCAAATACGCAGCCAGACTGGAGGCTAAGCACTCTCAACCCATGTCTGTAACAGACAGTCAAGAGGAGAAGAGACACACTAGCATCACACCACCAGTCACACATGGATCTACAAAACAAGTACCGGCAAAACATGCACATAAATACACAAAAACATATTCAGAGGCATCAGGTACCAATCTGAAAAAGAAACAGTGCCCCCCAAAGCAGACAAGCAAGCAACGTGCACCTCCAAACACAAGCCAGAAAACACATAATTCACCTCAGCAGTGTGCCTCACAACAGCCCTTAAGGCAAAACACCATACCCAACACGCTAGTAATAGGAGACTCTATAGTAAAGCACACAGATGTTCCACTCACCAGGCTGAACTAGGAGAAGGTTACTGTCAGTTGCCTGTCGGGTGCTAGGATCCACCACATAACACAGGCACTTAGGTCACTCCAGAACAAGTACAAGTATGACACTGTCATTGTACATGTTGGTGTGAATGATCTAAGATGTAGCTCCCTGGACTACATGAAGAGAGACATTGAGGAGCTCTCTGATCATGTAGCCCAAGCTGGTATGACCCTGACCTTGAGTAGCATACTACCTTCACCTAGAATGATACCACAATACAAAGACAAAATGATCAATTTCAACAATTGGCTAAGCTTCTGGTGTTATTCTAAGGGGCTCCAGTGTCTGTCTGCCTGGGATGACATGATAGACAAGCCTCGCTGTTTCACCAGAGATGGTTTGCACTCGTCACCCCTAGGCCTTTGAATACTGGCCAAGGCTCTTGCCATTCCCATAGTGCCTTTTTTAGACAAGGCTCAAAGGACAAACCAACCACCATAACCATCACAGGTAACCAAAAACTAAGGGTAATGCTACTCAATGCCAGAAGTCTCAACCTTTAAATGCACGCACTCGAGGCACTCCTCAGTATGGAGAAAATCGATGCTTGTACAGTGAGGGAAACCTGGTTCAAGGCTCCAGGGAGCACCCCAGCACTACCTGGTTACAATTCATATCATACCTTCTGGCCTCAGTTACTGGATCACAGTACAAAGGGCGGAGGTGTATCCATATTCATCAAGGATGCCCACATCTCCTGGTTAGTGGCGCAGCATGATGCCCCAGAGATCATCCATGCGCAACTATCAGCAGGCAAAACCACATTTCAAGTCGTAGCCTGTTATAGATCGCCCACCATGTCCCAAGATGCTCACTCAGCATTCCTTGAGGCATTGGAAAATATAAAGGTCCTACCCAACACCATAATTTAGGGTGATTTCAACTCCCCTGGTATAGACTGGGTGAACTACCAAAGTTCTAACTCCTATGCCCAGCGGTTCATAGAATTTATAAATTCAAATGCTCTTGAACAACTGGTATGTTCTCCCACTAGAGGGGACAACATATTGGATTTAGTCATTACAAATATGGGCGCCCATTGTACCACACCCATTATCACTCCCTCTCTGGTCAGATCAGACCACAAACTGATAACCCTGGACGTCCTCACCCCTCCACCTCCCCCAGTCAAAGAAACCATAGTAAAAAACCTTTCCAAAGCAAACTTCAAACTACTTGCATCAGAAATGGAAAGCTTCTCTATTCCCTTGCAGAAGGATAATGAAATCCAGGATGCAGAATCCTACACCAAGGCACTTTATATACATCTTCAGGGTTGCGTGGACCATGCTATCCCAAATAAAACCAAGACTCCTTCCTCAAGAAAGAAGAAACCAGTCTTGTGGACCCCGGCCATAAGCAAACTATACAATAAAAGGAGGAGACTTATACAAAAAAGGCCAAATCTCAAGTAGAAGAATCATCCCTGATCAGCATTAGTAAGAAATTGAGGGCCTCATCAAGTCAACTAAAGCCAGTTTAAAAAAGAAGGTTGCCAAGGATGCCAAGGATAACCATAAGGCCTTCTATGGTTACATCAAAAACCTAAATGGCAATGCTCAGGTCTGTTCTGAGCTAGTACAAAATGGAACAAAATACACTGACCCTACTGACATTGCCAACATCTTGGCTGATAGGTTCAGTGCAAATTCCTCCCACCACCACCACCTACAGGAACTATTACTATTCCAGAGGATTGTGTAACTTCAATTATTACTGATATGTTGGTTAATAAGGCTCTATCTAAAGCTAAAAACACTGCCTCCATGGGACTAGATGGTGTCCTGGGCTGTGTCATACGCGAGCTCCAAAATGAATTAACCCCGCATCTGAATACCCTGTTCAGTCTCAGCCTCTTGACAGGATATGTGCCCATAGAATGGCACACAGCAATGGTGGTTCCGCTGCACAAGGGTGGGACCACAACCGACCCTGGGAACTACCGACCAATAAGCCTGACCAGTCTGAGCTGTAAGGCAATGGAGAAAATCATTATGGAACTCATAAATGGAGAGATTGAGAACCTCCAAACATTTGACCCCACGCAGTTCGGCTTCGTCAAGGGCAGATCATGCCTCCTGAACCTGGTGGACTTCTTTGAGACAGTTACTCAGGCTATAGATAAGGGAAAGGAGGTACACACGGCTTACCTTGACCTTGCTAAAGCATTTGACACCATTCCCCATTCGGGTATTATTGATAAACTCACCAACCTGGGCATAAACCCTTACGTCACAAGATGGATTGCAAACTGGCTCTCAGACAGATCCCACAAAGTAAGAGTAGTGGGATCTATGTCCAGATCCAGACCAGTAACGAGTGGTGTGCCTCAGGGCTCTGTCCTGGGGCCCCTCCTGTTTGGCATATACTTCTCAGAAGTACAGGCAAGCACTGAAGGGCTGTGGCTGACCAAGTTTGTGGACGACTGCAAACTGGGTGCTATAATAGAGTCTCCGGCCGACATGGATATCCTCCAGAAGGGCCTTAATGAGACTGATGCATGGTGTCAAAGCCATGGTCTCAAGCTAAATGCTAAAAAATGCATAGTAATCCCCTTTGGAAAAACAGAGTACCATAACTACCACATAGGAGGTAACCCCCTGAAATCTGAAGAAGTAATAAGGGATCCAGGGACCCAAGTAGATAGTCAGCTTTCCTTTGATAACCATGTTACCAAGGTGGTTAGAAAATCCTTCTATGTGACCCATCTGATCATGAAAGGGTTCGCATCAAGATCTAAGGATGTAGTGGTGCCCCTCTACTCTTCACTCATCAGACCCATTATCGAGTACAATGCATCAATTGGAATGCACCTGGCTAGGCATCTCCAGCAGCTGGAGAGACCACAGAGGTACCTCACTAAGAGGATTACTGGCCTCAAACAGTTGTCCTATGCAGCATGATTGAAAAAACTAAGGCTTTTCTCTGTTCCATACCGCCTTCTCAGAGGCGATCTCTGTCTAACATACAGAGCCATGTCCAGCCCAGAACTGTTGAACATGCTCCATCTTAGCAAAACAAAATCTACTCGAGCTACGTGCTCTAGGGATATAAACCTCAGCACAACAATGAATAAAACATGCTGGAGGGATAGATTCCCTTCGCAAAGACTTCCCTTGCTATGGAACAAGGTCCCAATCTACATAAGACAGAGCCCCTCACTATCACTCTTCAAGAGGAACCTTGACGAGTGGATGGGTAACAGAAAGTTCACACCAGGGATCATACCAACAGCTCTACTAGATAGGGGCCAAGGGTACTAGCTGCTAGATCAAGGGCCCAGGGAACTAACCAAAGTGGCGGTGAATACCGCACAACATGGCTGGGCTAATATATGCCTTCGGGCAGATAGCCCAGTACCTACCTATGAACCTATAGGAAGGGTGTAGGGAAGGTTCATAGCCGCCCATTTCTTCTACAGCAACAGCTGTGCATATATACTGAATTTGGAGAAAGATTTGGACACTCATACCCCTGAGAGAGGGGTGAGGACAACAATAATATCTTGTAAAGCCGATTAGACCAGATTATCTATGTCCAGTGGACATGTGTGTGAAATGGACAGCTATGTATTGGGCGAGATTTTCTTTGGGAACAGATTGTCTTCTTTTTTTTTTCAGGTGAGAGTGGAATGTTGGGGAGGGATAGTACATATATTTGGGGAGGCAGGATGGATAGGTTTACAGACAAGTCAAACAAGATGCATACAGGGGTAGTATATGACACATGTGGGGGGTAAACACCTTGATGGGGAGGGTTGTTGGGAAATTGGAAGCTCATGAGCCCCCTAGTGGAAACAGTGGGACTGAGGTCCCTACCCATGGGCAGTCACCACTGTACCTTCACAGCCCCGAAGGTGGCTGTGCTAGGGGCTGAGTAGAAGGGCCAGGCCAACTGTCTAGTTGCGACACATGGCCCTCAAGCTGGTGTAGCAGATCTCCAACCTCCCTGCGGAGCTCACTATACACCACGACCCAGACCTGAAGATGGGTGACAGGTTCTTGTCCATGCCCAGTCCCCGGGGGTGGTGAGCCCCATCCACTGAGGTGGTTCCACCTGAAGGTGGTGGAGGACCAATGGATGAGGAGGTCCTGGGTTGGGCCCCAGATGTGATGGTGCCCAGTGCCATGGCCAGCTGAGGTGGGACAGGTGGGTTCGCCAGGACCGGCCTTCCCAAATGTGCTATGGTGTTTAACTTTTATCAACATATGTGGGTTAGTAATAGTCAACACATTCCATGATTAGGTATAACAGCATGCATAGATATTCCCATTAACCCAAACACCAGATATGGAACAGTTGCATAGCAAACAGAACACAAGCATATATGGGACCACAGTGGTCATTACAACAGCTTGCAGGTACATTGATGGCAGCATGCCATGAATGGGAGTATTTCAACATAACACATGCATAAAAACAAATATAAATAATTATCAATAGGACATATATCCCAACAGTAGAGTATATTCAGCACATACCAATTGAGTTGTGTATTTAGTTTATTGTTGCAGATATGGTGGGGGGAGAGAAAGATGTCAATTAACAACTAGTATACTCCGGTAGTTCGCATTACATTCCTAGTCAGTGCTGTGATCTGTACCTTACAGGTATTAGTACACTACCCTATTGCCTTAGTTTGGACAGTGGTATGGCTGTCGACAACTATATACATGAACTGAGTTTTACCTGCAGTATACACCTCTTACCTGGTATACCTGTGGAGGCATCGTTTGTTCACACTACCTGTTTCTACACATACTCTCAGATTCCAGGTTGATGTTATGCACAAACCTGTCCATCTCTTTTTGCGCACACTCTAGGCATGTCTTCACCACATGCAGGTGAACCGGGACATATTTCGACTATTGCCCTCTTAAACCTTTAGTGACATGTACAATGACAGGTTTGTTTTATTTGACATTTTCCAAATATGTACAGGCCTGACAGTCAGTTATATGACATGAAATGCTGCCTACATGTCAGAAAGTAGCACACTGATATGGCAGGGGGACAGGGTAACAGCCAACAGATATGGGCCAAATAACTGGACATTCTGGACATTTCTGTACACTTGTAGGGGTATGATTCTGCATATAGTTTACTACCACTCCCAAGGCTCGAACCATGACTGTGTCTGCTAAAAATCAAACACTACCCATCACAGTTGAGTGTGCTATATAGATATTGCTGTGTATCTCTTGTCTGATTTCTGTCTATAATTCTCCTGTGGTTTTACTTTCAGACCTTGTAATTACAACACTCTTATGTAGGATTTCCTAGGCAGTTGTATTATGTAGTACAGTGTGGGTGACAGTGATGAGTAATACCTTATTATTCTGAGCAACTGCAACACTAACAATGCCATACAATACCAGAGTAAAATTGTACCAGTACAGGATAACAATCTTTTATTTATAGGCACAGTGTTCGTTTCTGAAAGACCTGTGGGAGCAATGATTGTTAGCACTTTCTGCATGTTGCCACACAAATTACCAGTTTCCTCATTAGTATTGTGCACATACATCTCACTCTGTTACTGTACACACTCTGGTCACAGCTTGACAACATGAGGGTGGCGATGGGACATACTTGGCTACTTACTCTCATAACATTATGGGGGGTTGCTAGAGTGACAGGTTTGTTGTTATAGCTGTCTGACAATCAGTTGTATGTCTTGTTTGCTGCCTAAATGTCTGGGATCATCCCACTGATTTGCCAGGGGGACAGGGTGACAGCCAGCAGCTATGGGCCAATTTACTGGACATTTTGGAGATTTCTGTACACTTGTGGGGTATGATTTTGCATAAAGCTTACTACCACTCCCAGGATTTGAACCATGGTTGTGTGTGCAAAAATACAACAGTTTATGTCACAGTTGAGTGTGCTATTTGGATTTTGTTGTCTGTCTTTTCATTGTTTTCTGTCTTTGTCTCTCTCAGTTGTACTATTTGACCTCTTGGGATTACAACAGTCATATACAGACATTCCTACACATTTTATTTATGTAGCACAGTGTGGGTAACAGTGCTTACTACAGCAGTACTATGAAGTGACTGCAACTCTACATTACCATATGATACCAGAGTGAACACATGCAGTCCAGCAGTTAGACCTTTATTGTCAGGCTATTATGCTTTTATTTACATACAAACTGTATGAGACTCTTCCTGCCATATTCTCTGGTGTATGCAGTACATGCCTTAAACAATACAGGTTTTATACAGGCAATTAACTTACTACTACTTTTAGATTTATTTCCTATGACAGTACATGCAAGAGTATTACTAACCTGCCTCGCATTGCAACTGCTGCAGTCTACAGCCATGGGCTTCCTGGTTCACAACCCACCACTGTGAAAGACATAAGAGGAATATTTAGCCACACATATCCATAATATACATGAGCTGGCAATTATTAAACAGGTAGTGGACTGATACACATAGCTGGGAAATCCCCTGTCCTCCTAGCCTCTTGGATCCACTGATCCAAGAGATCCCCCTTTCTCTGCTTCAGGTCAGCATAGTGATGGCTGACTTGCTCACCAGTTCGGGGTATGTCAGTGGCACCGGTGAGGTCATGGGTGAGATGGTCCCAGGCTTCCATGTTGTATTGGGAACCCTGGTACTGGCCCTGCAGCAGTCTCTGGTCATGGTCTTTCACAATGAGTCCTGCCATGACTCTGGACTCCTGGATGCCCCAGCGCTGCACCCAAAAGTGTACACCCTCTCCCATTCCAGACATAGTGCCTACAAGGGAAAGCTGCAACCAGTTATGATATCTATTCCTGCCCGTTGGGTTTAAATAGGGTTGGTTTCCTGCACTTTGCCATGATTGGACAGTTTTGAAAATGCTAAGCTATGGGCAAACCTGCTTTCCTAAGGTTGGCATTGCTTAAATGGGTGTACCAATGTGCAGACTGTGTTAGCTGGTCTACCGATTGCTTACACCTATTAAGCTGGACTGTGCAATGCTTAGCATTTGCTTAATATTTAATTTGCATTATATTTGCATTTTGGCATTGATTTCTTATATTACATGTTATATATGTGTTTGGTATGCATGATTTATGTGTATGTACACTGTATGGGGTCCTTGTGTTTATTAGGGGATTTCAACACTTTATTACAATGGCACCTCACATCTGGGCTTAATGCAGTACTCCAGTTCAGATATTTATGTCCTGTAGTAAATTATACAATATAAAACTGTATATAGATTTCTTTCGCATGTTCAGTTTGTATTTCCTATACTGAGGATCTGTTTTGTGATACCTCAGTCTTACATAATGTTGTGATGGCTTAGTGGTTAACTACTGTGACTATAGGGTGCTGGGCTCAAGACCTGCAAAGGCTGTTTATTTTGTTTCTGGCCAGAGTAGTGGCTGATCCACACACATTAATTAAGGCACTTTTAAGCAATTTTAAGTGGGTTGGTGCGGGGTTTGCGTGAAGGTAAGCAATGCGAACCTCCGGTTAAATATGCTTACAGAGTGTTAGCTTCAATATTGCTTGACCTGTGTGCGCATTGCTTACTCCTGTGCAAACGGGCTTAAACCTGCTTAGTACTGCTTAAATATGCTTACTGCCACTTACTACTGCGTACTCCCGCTTACCACTGCACTAATTTAGACAGTAATGTCTACTGGTTCTGGGGAAGATGGTGGATCTGGAAACTGTATGGCTTTATCATTCATTACACATTTTACCTTCCAGTTGTATCCCTAATTCCTGTGTACATATACTGTATAGGGCACTTGTGATTATCTGTGGACTTTACATCATTATGACAATGACACCTCACATCTGCATTTCATGCAGTACTCCATTTCACAAATATATGTCATGTCATAGGTTATGCAACAAAATAAATTGATCAAAAAGTGATTTGACATGGAAAATTGATTGTACGGGAGTGGGACATGAACCGGGAATAATTGCTCTTAAGGCAAATGCTCTGCCCACTACACTATTGCTGCACTGTTTCATTTGCATATATCTTGCTTTTTATCCTCTTGTGCCATTTAAACTGCATTAACTGTAGCTAAGCGATGGGCAAACTGGCGCACCTATGGTTAAATTTAATCTGTTTTATAAAAAAAAAACAAAAACAAAAAAAGAACACTTCTTTATATTTAATGTTATAACTATTGCTCTTGTAAACTTGGTGGGATGTTATTGGGGGTATGCGAACACCTATGAGCGGTCTCGCTCATTCTTATTCATACACTGCTGTTCTTCACTGCAGGGGCATGTATATTCTGAGAGCTCTGCTCTCCGACACACCCCCTGCACTCTTCCACACTCCATGTCCGTTTAGGAGCCCAGGCAGCGTACCTTCATTGATATGCATGGTGCGCTGCCATCCTGCACCTAAATGGCTGCTTCCGTACAGGACTAAGCTAGTCCTGCATGGAAGGATAGTGAATCTGGGGGACTATCACACAATCATCTTTAGCCTAAGAGTAAAATTAAATTAATTCTTAAATAAATCATCCTTCCTAGAATTTTCCAGTGGAATCCTCGATCTAAAAAAATGGCATTCTTATGAAAACTAAATCAAATTTTTGTCAGTGAGGTCTGTGATTCTATGAACTTCTATATTAATGCAATCATAAAACAGATATATAGGTAAATTAAAACAGTTGTTGGACTTACAAAATTAGTGAGATGTAGCAGAGAAAAGAGGTGCTTCAACATTTTCATCATTTACCTTAATTTTAAAGACATGTTTAAGTTAATCGAAGTATTTGATCAACTTATTTTTCTTATTGATAGTCTAGCTTTAACTGTGAGCACAGCTTGGTTGTCAAAGTCAAAAGCAACAATTCGGTATGCTTTAAACAATTCAGAAAACCGAGAGGTTAAAATTGCAAATACAGGAAGCAGTCACTAAACAGTCAAAGGATTACATTACCAGAGGGCATTTTGAGTGGGCTTGCTGAAATATTCAGTGCTAGCCTCAGTGTAAGAAAAAAAAAGTTTGTTAAGAGTGCTACAGAGACAAGTGGAGACATCTCTATATATAGTTATAGACAGGATAATTAAGACAACAAAATTATAAAACTAACTTACCAGGGACCAGCAAGCATACTCAGTGGTTTCATAGATATAATTATGGAAAATATGACTGAACCACTGGCAGTTGTGAAATAAATCTTGGCATGCAGACGTTTCAGAAACTTTTGATGACAGACTGTATTGTCATGATTTCATAAACGGGAATCACGTCAGAACCAAACTATTTAAGAACCTCAGCCTTTCCAATGTTTTATGACAAATTGAAGAGTCACAATGAAGCTTATCCAAAATGGCACAGGGGACTTAATTCTATTAGACATGCAATAATATGATTTTGTTATGGAGGGATTTTACCTTTTCCATTTTGTGACATTCTTTGAAGAGGAAATAGCATCACCTGATGCTTACCTTGACCTTGCTAAGTTATTTAGTACTATCCTGCATAAGGGAATAATTGCAAATAACATTAGAATCAACTCCTACCCAATTTAATGAGAAAATCAATAATTGAGCCACAAAACACAGTAAGTGAAGGCATGTGTTACCTGCCTATCCTAAACGGGGTTAGCAGTGGTGATACATAGGGTCTACCTGACTTTCTTGAAAGTGCATATTATCAAATTCCCTTTGCTGACACTCAAAATATCAAACTCCCACTTCATTGAAGCAGCAGAACTACAAAAATCTTCCCAGGGTAAATAACCTGTTGTGCCAGATGATGAACTTTGTCCTTATCCCAACTGTAGTGCAATCTCAGAGTTGTCGTATTTAGTTGGGGGGGGGGGCATAGACCTCCACCTGGGTGGGTTATGGATGGTGCAGTTTGGGTTTTGTTTATTTTTGGGTAAGTGGTTACTTACCCTGGGAAGATCTTTGTAGCTCCGCTGCTTCGATGAACTGGGAGTTTGAAATTTTGAGTGTTGACAAAGTGAGATTTGATAATATGCGATTTCAATGAAGTGAGGTAAATCTGATCCATAGGAGTCTGTACTGAAGGCATTTCTTTGTGAACTTTTCTTCTCATGCATAAATATGAGAGGTGGACTATGAATTGAAAAATATGTTGATTAAAGGTGGATAACATAATTACTTCAGTAAAAGATGATGAATCTCTCCAAGATGGTCTATAGAAAACACAGATCTGATGTAATGGTAATGACCTCACCTTTAATGCCAATAGATATAGTGACAAACTTTCTAAAATTGGCATACGTTTGATTACAAAACAAACAAACAGCTAAATCATATAAATTGACAGCGTAATTAAAGATTCAGGGACAATGGTAGGCAACCATTCACACTGTGACCAGAGCATATCAACCAAAGTTAGGAATGTTTATACTGCAGTCCTTCGTATTCTAAAGGGCCTTGCTACTCACAACAGATGGATTACTATAAAATGTGACCTCACTGATCTCACCGTTTATTGAGCACTACATTATAGCATTTAACAAGCCTCAAAATATAAACCTGAAAAGGCTAAATGTATTACTAGCAAAATCATACTGTCTGAAGTCCGAAAACTGTCAACATTTTCATAAGGTTCAGGACTTGTCACTAGATTTTGCTTCTTATAAGTTACTTACAGATGGCTTTTGCATGCATCAGTTCTAAACAGTTCTATCTGATAGTCTCTCTCTCTCTCTCTCTCCCTGGAATATGCTGCAGTGGAAGCTAGTACTCGACTGTGAATACAGTACGTAAAATAAATAACAATAATACAAATTTTGGGACAGATAAATGATACTTTAAATAATGCTTTCCAAGATTATGGAATAAGCTTCTTAGTATCAGATATCAGTCACAAAATGCCTTCAAAAATGATCTTGATAGATAGACATTGATATTTACATAGATGGATAGACAGATAGACAGCTAGACAGACAGACAGACAGACAGACAGACAGACAGACAGACAGACAGATAGATAGATAGATAGATAGATAGATAGATAGATAGATAGATAGATAGATAGATAGATACAAAAAGCACATAGAAAATACCAGTCTAGGGTTACAGCAATTAAGCTTCTTGAAGGTCAGTAGATTATAAGCTTGACAACTGAGCACACAAACACATAAGGTATTGTAAGGATTGTGAATAAAGAGATAGTGACAAATGAACATTACATGGGATTATCACAGTGTTTCATGGTATGTACAAATAGCAGTTAACTGCTCTATTTATACTTCAGAGAAAAGTCAAGGCAACTGAATAATGGCTTTCAACAAATTTCCCTAGCCAGCCTTCAGAGCAGTGACCAGCAGGCAGATAAATGAGAATTCAGTGCAGCAAAATCATCAGTTTCAGTAAAGCTTAATGTTATTGCAGTAACTATGATATAACTGTTTATGGAGGTGTTAAATATAATCCTCTGCAGCAATATTGTATGTGGCTATATTTTTAGTAGAGTTCCCTGGCATTTTGTTGTAGGTTACACAGATAAAAGGTACATCGGGGAGACTCAGTGGCAAATGTTCATTTACATAAGAACAGCCAATAAAGCAATGTACCAAAGAATGCTCTAAGCAGAATGCAACAAATCACTGAATAAATAACACTGTGAAAACTAAAAAACAGAAACAATGTGAAATCTATAAAATGTTGGGCAGGGACAAAGCAGCATTCAGTCAGAATCTGTAATACGCTAGCATGCAGCAACGTTATAATCATCAGACAAACAGTGTTACAAAAAGTAAAGGGTGTGGGAGGATTAACAGCCAGATAAGCTAGAATATTATGACCAAAGTTATTCAGAGGTCTGACAATGCAAATATTAATAAGCGTGTAAGCCTATATGTCTAATGACAGTATACTTAAAAAGGTTACAGACTGTCTAATGTGGGTAATTCTCAAGCTTGGTAATCTTCCTGATTTCTAAGTACTGCTTCAGAGAAATGCTGTCCTTCAGTACACTGACACTAGTACTATTTAATCTCAGTTTCTGTCTTGATTCGGCTAACAACTGATTCTGTTACCCCTTGGATATTCTCGTCAGGTTTCAGAAAAAAATGAAACATACAGCATAGTCTACTCCAGTTGCATAGCATTGGTAGACCTACTCAATCTAGTATCATACAACTCCACACATTGACAGATGTGTAGTAGTTCTAATATCATACAACTCCACACATCAGTAGATATACTAGTTCTACTATCGTACAATTTCACAAACTGGTAGCTGCACTAATTTCAATAGCATACAACTCCACAAGTTGGTAGATGTGCTAGTTCTAATACCATACAAATCTACACATTGGTAGATATATTAGTTCTAGTATCATACAACTTCACACATTGGTAGATGTACTAGTTCTAATATCATACAACTCCATGCATTGGTAGCTGTACTAGTTCTAATATCCTACAACTCTGTACATTGGTAGATATACTAGTTCTAATATCATACAATTCTACACATTGGTAGATATAGTAGTCAGGGGTCAGAATGGAGAGACGATAAATCAGCAAACCAAGGAGAGTAGTATTGCTGGAAATGAATTTATCCTCAAGTCTTGAGTACTTTAATGAGGTGGACCCTGTTTCTGACAAAATGTCACCAAGATTACACTGAGATATAGACTTCATTTTATACTGCATATATCATGGATTCAACTGGGATAAAAATAAAAAAAATATTTGGGGGCACAAAATCCAGGATAAAAGAGTGCCCAGTCTTGGCAGGTGCACTTATGCCAAGATTGGAAAAAATGACAGTGTAGAATCCTCAAGACACTGAAACATTCCTACAATGGGACTAGGCCAGAACCAGGGGGAAGATGCCCACACATTAGTAGATGTACTAGTTCTAATATCATACAACTCCACACATTGCTACATGTACTACTTCTAATCTCATACATCTCCACATATTGGTAGATGTACTAGTAGATGTGCTATTTCCAATATCACACAACGTCACATATTGGTAGATGTACTAGTTCTAATATCATACAACTCCACACATTGGTAGATGTACTAGTTCTACTTTCATACAGCTTCACACACTGGTAGATGTACTAGTTCTAATATCATACAACTTCACACATTGGCAAATGTACTAGTTCTAGTATCATACAACTCCACATGTTGGGAGATGCACTAGTTCTAATGTCAAACAACTCCACATATTGATAGAAGTACAAGTTCTAATATCATACAACTTCACACATTGGTAGATATTCTAGTTCTAATATCATATAACTTCACACATTGGTAGATGTATTCATTCTAATATCATATAACTCCACACATTCGTAGATGTACTAGTTCCAATATCATACAACTCCATATGTTGGTATATGTACTAGTTGTTATATCATACAACTCCCCACATTGGTAGATGTATGAGTTCTAATATCATACAACTTCACACATTGGTAGATGCACTAGTTCTAATATCATACAACTCAACACATTGGTAGATATTCTAGTTCTAATATCATATAACTTCACACATTGGTAGACGTACTAGTTCTAATATCATACAACTCCACACATTGACAGATGTACTAGTTCTAATATCAAACAAATCCACACATTGGTAGATATTCTAGTACTAATATCATATAACTTCACAGTTTGGTAAATGTACTAGTTCCAATATCATACAACTCCACACATTAGTAGACGTACTAGTTCTAATATCGTATAAATCCACGCATTCGTAGATGTGCTAGTTCCAATATCATACAACTCCATATGTTGGTAAATGTACTAGTTGTAATATCATACATCTCCCCACATTGGTAGATGTATGAGTTCTAATATCATACAACTTCACACGTTGGTAGATATTCTAGTTCTAATATCATATAACTTCACACATTGGTAGACGTACTAATTCTAATATCATACAACTCCACACATTGGTAAATGTACTAGTTCTAATATCATATAATGCCACACTTTGGTAGATGTACTAGTTCTAATATCATACAACTTAACAGATTAGTAAATGTACTAGTTCCAATATCATACAACTTCACACATTGGTAGAGATACTAGCTCTAATATCATACAACTTCACACATTGGTAGATGTACTAGTTCTAATATCATACAACTCAACACATTGGTAGATATTCTAGTTCTAATATCATATAACTTCACACATTGGTAGATGTACTAATTCTAATATCATACAACTCCACAGATTGGTTGATGTACTAGTTCTAATATCTTACAACTTCATACATTGGCAGATGTATTAGCAGATGCACTCGTTCCAATATCACCCAGCGTCAGACAGTAGTAGATGCATTAGTTCTATTATCATACAATTCCACATGTTAGTAGATGCACTAGTTCTAATATTATACAACTCCAGAAGTTGGTAGATGCACTAGTTCTAATATCATACAACTCAACACATTGGTAGATATTCTAGTTTTAATATCATATAACTTTACACATTGGTAGATGTACGAGTTCTAATATCATACAACTTCACACGTTGGTAGATATTCTAGTTCTAATATCATATAACTTCACACATTGGTAGACGTACTAATTCTAATATCATACAACTCCACACATTGGTAAATGTACTAGTTCTAATATCATATGATGCCACACTTTGGTAGATGTACTAGTTCTAATATCATATAACTTCACAGATTAGTAAATGCACTAGTTCCAATATCATACAACTCCACACATTGGTAGAGATACTAGCTCTAATATCATACAACTTCACACATTGGTAGATGTACTAGTTCTAATATCATACAACTCAACACATGGGTAGATATTCTAGTTCTAATATCATATAACTTCACACATTGGTAGACGTACTAATTCTAATATCATACAACTCCACAGATTGGTTGATGTACTAGTTCTAATATCTTACAACTTCATACATTGGCAGATGTATTAGCAGATGCACTTGTTCCAATATCACCCAGCATCAGACAGTAGTAGATGCATTAGTTCTATTATCATACAATTCCACATGTTGGTAGATGTACTAGTTTTAATATTATACAACTCCACAAGTTGGTAAATGTATTAGTTCTAATATCATACAACTTCATGCATCTGTAAATGTACTAGTTACAGTATCATATGACTCAACATATTGGTAGATGTACTAGTTCTAATATAATACAACTCCACAAGTTGGTAGATATGCTAGTTCTAATATAATACAACCACACATTGATAAATGTACTAGTTACAGTATCATACAACTCCACACATTGGTAAATGTACTAATTTTAATATCGTACAACTTCACACATTGGTATACTAATAGATGTACTAGTTTCAGTCTATCACAACTTCACACATTGGTAGATGCACTAGTTCTGTTATCATACAACTCCACATGTTGGTAGATGTACTAGTCCTAATATTATACAACTTCACATATTGGTAGATGCACTAGTTCTATAATCATACAACTCCGCATATTGGTAGAGGTACTCGTTCTAATATTATACAACTTCACACATTGGTAAATGTAATCTGACAAATCACTGGAACCACCACGATGAATAAAACAATAGATTTATTTCAGGACAGAACAAGCGCTTTCACGCACTTAGCTAGTGTGCTTCATCAGGTTACATTAAACAGAGCTAAACCTTGTCCTTATATATAAAAAACACGCCCTAATTAACAAGTAATTGGGCAGGTAAAGGCAATTTAAATCAATTTAAAGAGATAAATTCACATTTTAAAAATGGTCATGGTTAATAAAACACTACAAGAACTTCCTAAAATTTCATCAAACAATATATGCAATCAATTCAATTAGTCCACATTAAAAACATTTCTTATGTAGACAAAAATAATCATATTATCATAAATTATGTATATCGTTTCACAACATTTCCATACTAAAAATGTTATTCCAAAATTCATGTCCAATAAGATAAGTTCTACAAATGTTTCATGTGTATTATAAAAGTAAATAAATATTGCCCTTATTTGCAAACTAATAAAACCAGCATAGGCTATGAATGCAAATTGCAAGATGAAGGAAAGGAAAAGGAAAAGGGGAGGGGGGGGAGGAAGGGGAGAGGTGGGGAGGGGGGGAAGGGAAGAGAGGAAAGTGGAAATGGGTAGTGGTGTGAAGGCTGTGGAAAACCTGCATAAAACATGAATAAAATTAACCGATATACACAAGGTAAATGAACCATCGATGCGTCTCATATATCAACCATCAAAGGTCAACCCAGACCAAGATCTGTTTGCATCATAAAAATGTTATAACTTTAACCCAAACTGCCCTGGGCTCTTGTGTAAGGGAGCACAAAGAATAAGAAAGGTAAAACAAAACACAGAACAAATGGCACCAGTGTTTGTTCATAGAAGTGCAGGTCTAATACTAAGGGCTGTATTCAGGCCTGGTTCTAGATGTGCCCTAAGGGTTAAGATCCATCTTAACTCATTCAACTCAAGGGTTCCTAATACATTACCTTCCCTTCTATTTGGATACAGAATCTGCAAGACCCTAAACTTAAAAACATGGGTCGGGTATGATTGACAATGCCTAGCTAAGGCATTGTTTATGTTTGCCTTTCGTATATCATATATATGATTGTAGACCCGATCTTTGAGTCTACGTGTGGTCATACCCACATAATAGGCTTCACAACTTTCACATGTAGCCAAATAGATTACATTAGTGGTATCACATGTGGCATAAAAGTTCGGTGTGAACATAATACCTAACTCCATGTTTTCATATTTCTGATCAACCGTAATAAACTTGCAAGTACAACATTTCTTGCAGGGAAAGGTTCCTTGCCTAAACTTAACCCTTATATCAGAAGGTATATGTAACACTTTCTCCTTACACAATAGTCTTTTTAAATTAAGGCAGTTACTATACCTAAAGCTAGGGTATTCCCCTACTACTTTTAACAGATCTCTATTCATACTAAGTAATTTCCAGTTCTTACATAAGATGTCCTTTATGTATTTTACATCATTGGTGTATTTAAGGTCATATTGTACCATACTGCTATGAAACCTAGTAGGATTTCTATAAGGGCATTTATCTAAACGAGTTCCCTGAACAGGTGTATCATTATTTCTCAAACTCGTTACTAACTGTGTGGGATATCCCCTCTTTACAAAGCATTTTGTTTGAAAATCCAATAAACAATCACCATCATTAACATTATTGCACAGTCTGGTTACCCTAGCCATCTGGTTCTTTACCACATTAGGAAAAATGTGCCTCGGGTGCATACTCTCATAATGGAGTATGCCATTCCTCCAACACGGCTTTCTATATAGGGAGGTTGTAATCTCATTCCTACCGTTTTTGGTTATAGCTATATCAAGATAATTGACACTGGTGAAAGAGAGCTCATATGTAAAATCAAGAAAAGATGTAGTTGACCCCATGTATTTAACAAAGTCATGCAGAGATTCGACACTACCATTCCAAAAGAGGAGGATATCATCAACACATCGCCTGTATAGAATGGCGTTAGCAATGAAATTCTTGTCCTTAAAAATATACATCCTCTCCCATTGGTAGACTGCTATATTCGCATAGGCATTGGCACAGGGGGTGCCCATGGCTACCCCCCATGTTTGCCTATATACCTTGTCTTGAAACATGAAGATGTTATTATTTAATATTAAATCCAACAAGGTGCAAATAATTAGCTGGTCATTATTATTAAAGCTATCACATTCATTTAGACAACTCCTAACAGCCTCAATACCAAATTTGTTGGGTATACTGGTAAATAAACTCTTTATATCTAATGTGACCATTATGGTATCTAACTTCATATTTTCAAGCAGGGAAGCATCTTTAAGGTCTTCCAACAATTTAAATGATTTTTTTAAAATGGTAGGTACCATTCCTACTAATGGGCCTAACTTAGATTGTACATATTGAGAGGCATGCTCAGTAACCCAAAGTTTTCCAGATACTATTGGTCGCAGGGGCGGGGGGTATACCCCTTTATGCACCTTAGGCAGCCCTTTAATTATAGGAATCAATGGGGCCTCAATATCAAGAAACGCATATAAACACTTGTCAACACATCTAGACATTAGGAGATCATATATTGTATCATGAACGTTTCTAATAATCGAGGCAACTTCTGTTTTACTTATTAGAGAATAGGCCATATCATCCTCTAACATCTCTTTCATCAAATCATTATAAAAGTCAGCATCCATTATTACAACACCCCCCCCCCCTTTGTCAGCCGGTCTGAAAACCAGACTGTCATCATTACATAAAGAATCCAAGCCATGTTTCTGTGCATCATTCAAGTTCACAAATAGTCTTCTGTGTCGCTTCTCTCTATAATAAACATAAAAATCATGTTCACAGGCTCGTTGAAAACATTCAATAGAGCCTGGTAGAGGTGGCACAAAAGTACTCTTTCTTTTTAAAGCTGTAGCATTGTACGTACATTCATCATTACTAGAATCTTTATATAAGAGCTTAAGAGCCACTTTTCTGGTGAATTTACGGAGCATGATAAGGGTGTCAGATAGTTCGCTCCCTCTAGAGGGAATGAAAGAAAGTCCCCTATTTAGTACTGAGCATTCTGTTTCAGTTAAGGCTCGAGATGACATATTAAAATATAATGTATTCAATATTTCTTCTTCCTGGTATCCCGGTTCTCGCCCGACATCTTGCGTTTGCCCCTTCCTCTGCTTGTCGAGCGTGCCTGCGCCCGTTGTTTGTAAGGAAGCGGGAAGTGGTAGATGTATGAGTTCTAATATCATACAACTTCACACGTTGGTAGATATTCTAGTTCTAATATCATATAACTTCACACATTGGTAGACGTACTAATTCTAATATCATACAACTCCACACATTGGTAAATGTACTAGTTCTAATATCATATAATGCCACACTTTGGTAGATGTACTAGTTCTAATATCATACAACTTCACAGATTAGTAAATGTACTAGTTCCAATATCATACAACTTCACACATTGGTAGAGATACTAGCTCTAATATCATACAACTTCACACATTGGTAGATGTACTAGTTCTAATATCATACAACTCAACACATTGGTAGATATTCTAGTTCTAATATCATATAACTTCACACATTGGTAGATGTACTAATTCTAATATCATACAACTCCACAGATTGGTTGATGTACTAGTTCTAATATCTTACAACTTCATACACTGGCAGATGTATTAGCAGATGCACTCGTTCCAATATCACCCGGCGTCAGACAGTAGTAGATGCATTAGTTCTATTATCATACAATTCCACATGTTAGTAGATGTACTAGTTCTAATATTATACAACTCCAGAAGTTGGTAGATGCACTAGTTCTAATATCATACAACTCAACACATTGGTAGATATTCTAGTTTTAATATCATATAACTTTACACATTGGTAGATGTACGAGTTCTAATATCATACAACTTCACACGTTGGTAGATATTCTAGTTCTAATATCATATAACTTCACACATTGGTAGACGTACTAATTCTAATATCATACAACTCCACACATTGGTAAATGTACTAGTTCTAATATCATATGATGCCACACTTTGGTAGATGTACTAGTTCTAATATCATATAACTTCACAGATTAGTAAATGCACTAGTTCCAATATCATACAACTCCACACATTGGTAGAGATACTAGCTCTAATATCATACAACTTCACACATTGGTAGATGTACTAGTTCTAATATCATACAACTCAACACATGGGTAGATATTCTAGTTCTAATATCATATAACTTCACACATTGATAGACGTACTAATTCTAATATCATACAACTCCACAGATTGGTTGATGTACTAGTTCTAATATCTTACAACTTCATACATTGGCAGATGTATTAGCAGATGCACTTGTTCCAATATCACCCAGCATCAGACAGTAGTAGATGCATTAGTTCTATTATCATACAATTCCACATGTTGGTAGATGTACTAGTTTTAATATTATACAACTCCACAAGTTGGTAAATGTATTAGTTCTAATATCATACAACTTCATGCATCTGTAAATGTACTAGTTACAGTATCATATGACTCAACATATTGGTAGATGTACTAGTTCTAATATAATACAACTCCACAAGTTGGTAGATATGCTAGTTCTAATATAATACAACCACACATTGATAAATGTACTAGTTACAGTATCATACAACTCCACACATTGGTAAATGTACTAATTTTAATATCTTACAACTTCACACATTGGTATACTAATAGATGTACTAGTTTCAGTCTATCACAACTTCACACATTGGTAGATGCACTAGTTCTGTTATCATACAACTCCACATGTTGGTAGATGTACTAGTCCTAATATTATACAACTTCACATATTGGTAGATGCACTAGTTCTATAATCATACAACTCCGCATATTGGTAGAGGTACTCGTTCTAATATTATACAACTTCACACATTGGTAAATGTACTAGTTACAGTATCATACAACTCCACATGTTTGTAGATGTACTAGTTCCAATAGCATACAACTTCACAGATTGGTAGATGTACTAGTTTTAATATGATACGACTTCAAACATTGGTAGATGCACTAGTTCTATAATCATACAACTCCGCATATTGGTAGAGGTACTCGTTCTAATATTATACAACTTCACACATTGGTAAATGTACTAGTTACAGTATCATACAACTCCACATGTTTGTAGATGTACTAGTTCCAATAGCATACAACTTCACAGATTGGTAGATGTACTAGTTCTATAATCATACAACTCCGAAAATTGGTAGAGGTACTCGTTCTAATATTGTACAACTTCACACATTGGTAAATGTACTAGTTACAGTATCATACAACTCCACATGTTTGTAGATGTACTAGTTCCAATAGCATACAACTTCACAGATTGGTAGATGTACTAGTTTTAATATGATACGACTTCAAACATTGGTAGATGTACTAGTTCTATAATCATACAACTCCACATGTTGGTAGATGTACTCGTTCTAATATTATACAACTTCACACATTGGTAAATGTACTAGTTACAGTGTCATACAACTCCACATGTTTGTAGATGTACTAGTTCCAAAATCATACAAGTTCACAGATTAAAACTAGTACATCTACCAATATGATGCATCTTCAAACATTTGTAGATGTACTAGTTCTACTATCACACAATATCACACACTGGTAGATGTACTAGTTCTAATATCATAACTCTACACATTGGTAGATGTACTATTTCCAATACCATACAGTTCCGTGGCATTCATAGTCCACACTGCTCAGATGCATTAGGAATATGTGTTGGTTGTGCTGATTCACCTATATTCAAGTGAGCAAAGTGCAAAGAAGCAGTGATGATTTTAAAACTTCTCAGCTTTGCAATGAAACTCCCACTGCACTTTTGTATGCCTGATTTTGTGTGAACCAATAAGAAGTGATTTTAGTTATGCAGATTTGTACATAACTAAAGTCCTAAATGCTGTTATGTATTTCCATCAAAAAGATTGTGGGCATGAGGCTGCATAGATTTCTTGAGATTTTCCATGAGAATGTGCACTGGGCTGGGCTGAGCATCACTAGTGTTAGTTTACTCAGACTAAAGTAAGGTTTCTTTATTCCCTCTAAAGGGGTCCTTATGTGGACACATTGAGTTAGCTTATATAAGATAAAATGTGGGGAGAAAGCAGACAAGAGAAACACATAATGAACACATTAAAGAGGTTGTGCAAGAGGAGGTAGGAAGGATGAGCATTATGGATTTTGTGGGACTCCCATCCATCCATTTTTTCAATAAAGATGGTTGGGTGAAGATGAAGGCCAGAGTGTGTTGGACAGAAGGTTAGGGAAGAGGTTAGGATTTTTTTATACACAAAACATGAAAGACAGAAAAGATAGACAAGAACAGTAAGGTGGGCTGGCAGTGGGAGAGAGAGACATCACAAGCAAATGTCAAACACTGACAAATGGGAGGTTGTGGAAGGCCAGGAGGTTTCACTCTGTACAGAGGATCTTAAATATCTCTTTGCCCTGATGGCAAGGGATGGAGGCATTCAGTGGCTTTGAAGTCAGAACTGACCAGGTCAGCAACTATTGTACCTGCTGGAAAGAGAATGATATGGGCATAAATGCCTTTCCATGGCTTTCTCAACTGCAACCTCTTCCAGGTCAGGAATCCCATGGTCATGGCTTGCCAGGCTGCCACATGCTGGGATTGCCCACAAAGGTGGGTGTGAGGCAGTTCCCAGGTAAGCAAAGGGATGTGTTGATCTGTCTAGAACAACCAAACGCTCTGCAAGTACGGAATGCATGGCCAAACCATAAACCTATCAAAACACCAAAGGCCAGCAGGAAGAGTACATAAGGCACTTGTAGACCAAGTAAAGTAAATACAAAATTACTTTATTCAGACCGGTTTCGGCTACCTAGCCTTCCTCAGTGAAACAAAATCACAAACATATTCCTAATTAGGCTATATATACCCACCCCCAACCAATGGAAGACATGGTTCAACCCGGAAAATAAAAAAACTGAAAAAAAGTGATACAAAAGCATTACAAATAAAACAGTAAACTGAAATCACATTTAAGTATTGATATATATGCATGTGTAAATAAAAACTACATATGAAGACATTATTTATACATATGGCAACATACCTACATGTAAAAATATAAATGTATGAATACACATATATATATATAGATATGTGTGTGTGTAATTACACATACATGTGGTCAACACAAAATGTGATCAATAAAATTCTTTGATATACATAACAACAAAACTGAAACATAACAACTGTGGTGTCCTGCATATGCCTTAAAAAGTCATACTCATAAACTTTTATATATATTTGAGTACAATAACTAGAATTACATATAACCAGTCCATTATATATGAATATGTTGAATATAAACAACATATAATATATGGAACAAATACTACACACATACATAAAAATCAACAAAATAGACATGAAAATCCATAATGACCTTCATAAATGGTCATTAAGTCCTGGGGAAAATAACGCCCCTAAGTTAGTGATCCAATATTTTTCTTTATGGTTCAGAATTGTGTGCCAACTCTGTTGGTTACTTCTATCCCCAATTATTTTATCAATAACCATGAACCTGAACTCGGCATTAGCATGTTTAATGTTGTGTCTATATATGGCATTAGTTTCTCTTTTATTTTGGATATCACTTCTGTGCTCCGACATCCTGATTCTCAATGAACGGGAGGTTTGGCCTACATAAAAAGCAGAGCATTTACATGTGGCTAAATAGACTATCCAACTGCTACCACAATTTCCAAAAACCCATAAGTCATATACCCTGCTGGTGTTGGCACTGGTGAATTGTTTCAGTTTGCTCACAAATTGGCATGACCCACAGTGTCCACATGTTTTGGCCGTGCATTCTGTACTTGCAGAGTGTTTGGTTGTTCTAATTGGGTGTTGGCTTTGCTGTTGGTTTGGAGTACTGGCACTGTCAAGTCCATTTTTGAGGATTTCTTATACCTTTCCACTTTTGGTGGACCAACCTGGATTACCAGTTTGTATTAGTATTTTCCAGTATCTGTGGTTTTCCTGCCATTGCTTTTGGATATCGGATGATTCTTTGGATCGTGGACTGATATTTACTTTCGTATTCATGGTCGAGTCCTTGGGAGGCCTGCAGGGTTGATTTTTGTGTGTTCCATTGGTTTACTTCCTTTGGATGACCGTTTGTTCAACTTATGGATTCTAAGGTACTGTGTAGGGTTCGCAACTTTTATTTAGTAAGACAGTCAAATGGGACGAATTTACTTTCGTTCAGGGCAGTTGGTGGCGATATCATCGTTTTATGGAAAGTGTTATACTCCAACAAGAGTGACTGTTATTTGGACTATGGTCTGAGTTAGAGGAATGCTAACCTGAATTTCGAGGGCCTACAGCATTTAGCGAACTATAACCAATATATTTAACAACTTTAACATAATACATCCTGGTCTTGATGTGGATATACTTTCATTTGTATCCTGATAGCTTGTTAATTAACATGTAGGGCGAGTGTGTTGCCCTGGGATGTTATGAACATATGTATGGTATATTATAGGATTAGTTGATTGTTTCGGCATTTGGGGAAACAACTTTGACTATATATGTATTTGTATTAATAACTAAGGTTATGTTTAGTGCTTGCAACTTTTATACAAACAAAACGGGAGCAACATAACTTTTGTGGAATACAGTTGGTGGCTATATCATCACTTTATGTATTGTGTTACAAGAGTAACTGTTTTTTGGGCTTTGTTTGCAGTTTGAAGAGTGCTAACTGGATTTTGGAGGGCCCACAGTGTTTCACGAACCACAATCTATATTTTAATAACTTCAAATATATTCCAAATTGATACTGATGTTGATGATCTTGTATTTACATGCAAATTGTGTTTTTTTCCCTTAGTATGTAGGGCAAGTTGGTTGCCCTGGGATATTGAGAACACGTGCATATACCCGAAATCACTAATTCCCTCTATGGCAATTAGATATTATTGTCCACATCAAGGGGTCTAAATAAGGCCTGGACCCATTTTGGGGTAATATTGGTGATAGTTTCGACCTTTTGGTTAGGATTTTTTGCATGGGGTATGATTATATGGCTTATATACATACAACATTTGAGTTTGGAATAATTATACACATGAATGGTTCTGGGATATACACAGGTACCTGATTTTACGTGGTTTACATTATTTATGTAAGTAGACCAGACAGCTAATCAAAGAATTTTTACCAAATTAATTCCAATTTAAGCCAAGCTTTCTTGTTAATGAATATTGGGCTGCATTCAATCATGCAGGATAAACAATTATATCAATAATGCTAATAACCAACTTCATTGATTGAACTTTCTTGGATTAATCACATATATAGCTACCATTGTCCACTGGAATAATAATATTTGATGGGTTTACCCAACATTATTTGTATTTACAGGAGGTATTCAATATTAACACATGATTTAACATTTCACATTTCAGGACAGTGGCAATATATACACAAATGTTAATTATTGCATAATTGGAATTTGCTGTTTATCAGCAGAAATAGCACTGGATAGTATCAAAAACAACAGACTGTCGTTGTTATTATTATTTACTCCTAGAACAAATTACCTTTAAAATAGCGACGTTATTTTGAGTTTTTTTATTTTTATGGTTGGTCCTTAGAGATTTTTTATACAAGCCACACTTTCTGGTTATGTCAATTTGAGTATTTGTCTAGGTGATCTCATCTCTTTGGCCCTTTTGAAATAGGGGGCCTTTTGCGATGACTCTATTGGTATCTGTTTTTGAATAAATCTTATATGTTATACATAATATTTCCTGACATCCCTTGGTAATTCGGTGTTGCCTCTACATATTACAATTTGTTATTTTACCAGGTATTTAGTTTTTCATAGGGACCCAACTCTTTTTAAGTACAAGCCTTTTTTTTCCTACAATCAGGGGCATTGGTATTTCAACAATCTACCAAAGCACGGATCTGGAGAGCATTCTCAATGGATTATGTGCCGATAGGGATGATATTGGAGTTTTTGGCATAGATATCAGACCAGGCAATAATCAGAATGGCTCCAATATTGATCCTTCAAATGGATGCAATATGGCATTTAATAAACTAGGCAAGGGCCTAAAAAATTTACGGGCCAATATTTGGCATCTTAGACTTTATAGAGCATATATGAATAGGGAAATAGCACCTAGAGGCCTTAGAGTTGGTCTTCAACCTTTAGTTGGCAGATCGGAGGATAGACTGACTAAGGAGTGGAACTCAGCTCTACAACAGGCCTCTATGATGTTTGTTAACATTCTAACATCTTATTATGAAAGGATGGTGGACATTAATTTAACTGAGGTGAAAGCCCTATGTGAGGATTGTAAAAAATATGAGTCCCTACCATTATATGCTGTTTCTGTCAACAAGTTATCGAAAGAGTTGGCTACCTATGAGAAACAAACCCGTGATAGGAAGATTAAAAAATTTAATCGAGACATTACGGATTACCAAAGGGATCGTCCTTTTGATTTATCAAGAATGGTAAGATTTTCAGATACCAATAGAGAGGTCAGCAATAATACATCTAGGAAGAGACCTAGATCCATCTTAAAGAGAACAGATAACTCCTATCTAAACACATCAGGGGAGGAATCCTCATTTACGGACAATGACAGTGTCAGTACCAGAGAATCACCCATTCGTAAAAATTCCAATGCACCACACCCTTTAGATGTACATGGAAGCAGCGGGGAGGCCGCAAACACCAACATGGGGATAAGAATAAACTCAGTGGAAGGCTTGTTACAGACACTTTTGAAATAATTAATAATGTTGGTCAGAATGAGCTTAACTTATCTGATGTAATACTTACCAATGAACAAACTGGATTATTGAATAAAGGCCTTGGATTTGTACCCGGATTCTTTGCTGATGAATATAATATAGTCACTGATGTCTTGTCTTTTTGTCGTAGACTTAATCTCAAACTATTTTTTTCAGACAACAACTTTCAAAGATTTGAAGAATTCAGGTTTTACAAATTCGGATTTCGACCACCTATGAACAAACATGTCTCTATATTTTTACAAACAGTTTTAAGAGACTTACATTTTCCACATA